>NC_079189.1:441825407-442087907 GCF_029499605.1 Hyla sarda
GCCTCCTGCTGTTGCTTAGCAACAGCTCCCAGCATGCAAAAAGGGCATGCTGGGAGCTGTAGTTATGCAACAGCAGGAGGCAGACCACCACAACTCCCAGCATTTCCTTATGGGCATGCTGGGACTTATGGTTTTGCAACAGCTGGAGGCACATTATTTCTATGGAAAAGTGTACCTTCAGCTGTTGTATAACTACAACTCCCAGCTTGCACAAACAGCTAAAGTGCATGCTGGGAGTTGTAGTGGTGCATCTGCTGGTTGCATAACTACAACTCCCAGCATGCCCGTTGGCTGTCGGTGACTGCTGGGAGTTGTAGTTTTGCAACAGCTGGAGGCACACTGGTTTTGAAACACTGAGTAAGGTCACAAACTCCGTGATACATAACCAGTGTGCCTACAGCTGTTGCAAAACTAAAACTCTCAGCATGTACAGTCTGTCAGCGCATGCTGGGAGTTTTAGTTTTGCAACAGCTGGATGTCCCCCCCAATGTGAATGTACAGGGTACACTCACATGGGCGGAGGCTTACAGTAAGTATCGGGCTGCAAGTTTGAGCTGCAGCAAATTTTCTGCAACAGCTCAAACTGCCAGCGAGAAACTACTGTGAACCCCCGCCCGTGCGACTGTACCCTAAAAACACTACACTAACACAAAAAATAAAATAAAAAGTAAAAAACACTACATATACACATACCCCTACACAGCCCCCCTCCCCTCCCCAATAAAAATGAAAAACATCTGGTATGCCATGGTTTCCAAAACGGAGCCTCCAGCTGTTGCAAAACAACAACTCCCAGTATTGTCGGACAGCCGTTGACTGTCCAGGCATGCTGGGAGTTTTGCAACAGCTGGAGGCACCCTGTTTGGGAATCACTGGCGTAGAATACCCCTATTTCCACCCCTATGCAATCCCTAATTTAGGCCTCAAATGCGCATGGCGCTCTCACTTTGGAGCCCTGTCGTATTTCAAGGCAACAGTTAAGGGTCACATATGGGGTATCGCCGTACTCGGGAGAAATTGGGCTTCAAATTTTGGGGGGTATTTTCTGCTATTACCCTTTTTAAAAATGGAAAGTTTTTGGGAAAAGAAGCATTTTAGGTAAATTTTTTTAAATTTTTTTTGCATATGCAATAGTCGTGAAACGCCTGTGGGGTATTAAGGTTCACTTAACCCCTTGTTACATTCCCCGAGGGCTCTAGTTTCCAAAATGGTATGCCATGTGGGTATTTTTTGCGGTCCTGGCACCATAGGGGCTTCCTAAATGCGGCATGCCCCCAGAGCAAAATTTCCTTCAAAAAAGCCAAATGTGACTCCTTCTCTTCTGAGACCTGTAGTGCGCCAGCAGAGCACTTTTCACCCCCATATGGGGTGTTTTCTGAATCGGGAGAAATTGGGCTTCAAATTTTGAGGTGTATTTTCTGCTATTACCCTTTTTAAAAATGTAAAACTTTAGGGAAACCAAGCATTTTAGGTAAAAACATTTTTTTTTTTTTTTTTTTACATATGCAAAAGTCGTGAATCACCTGTAGGGTATTAAGGTTCACTTTACCCCTTGTTACGTTCCCCGAGGGGTCTAGTTTCCAAAATGGTATGCCATGTGGGGTTTTTTGCAGTTCTGGCACCATAGGGGCTTCCTAAAGGTGACATGCCCCCCCAAAAACCATTTGACGCTCCTTCCCTTCTGAGCCCTCTACTGCGCCCGCTGAACAATTAACATGGACATATGAGGTATGTCCTTACTCGAGAGAAATTGGGTTTCAAATACAAGTAAAAATTTTCTCCTTTTTACCCCTTGCAAAAATTCAAAAATTGGGTCTACAAGAACAAGCGAGTGTAAAAAATGAAGATTGTGTATTTTCTCCTTCACTTTGCTGCTATTCCTGTGAAACCCGTAAAGGGTTAAAACGCTTACTGAATGTCATTTTGAATACTTTCGGGGGTGCAGTTTTTATAATGGGGTCATTTATGGGGTATTTCTAATATGAAGACCCTTCAAATCCACTTCAAACCTGAACTGGTCCCTGAAAAAAAGCGAGTTTCAAAATTTTGCAAAAAATTGGAAAATTGCTGCGGAACTTTGAAGCCCTCTGGTGTCTTCCAAAAGTAAAAACTCATCAATTTTATGATGCAAATATAAAGTAGACATATTGTATATGTGAATAAAAAAAAAAATATTTTGAATATCCATTTTCCTTACAAGCAGAGCGCTTCAAAGTTAGAAAAATGCAAAATTTTCAAATTTTTCATCAAATTTTGGGATTTTTCACCAAGAAAGGATGCAAGTTACCAAAAATTTTTACCACTACGTTAAAGTAGAATATGTCACGAAAAAACAATCTCTGAATCAGAATGATAACTAAAAGCATTCCAGAGTTATTAATGTTTAAAGTGACAGTGGTCAGATTTGCAAAAAATGGCCGAGTCCTTAAGGTGAAAAAGGGCTCAGTCCTTAAGGGGTTAAAGGGGTATTCCAGGAAAAAACTTTATATATATATAGCTATAGCTATAGCTATAGCTATAGCTATATCTATATCTATATCTATATCGGCTCCAGAAAGTTAAACAGATTTGTAAATTACTTCTATTAAAAAATCCTAATCCTTTCAGTACTTATGAGCTTCTGAAGTTAAGGTTGTTCTTTTCTGTCTAAATCCTCTGACACCTGTCTCGGGGAAACGCCCAGTTTAGAAGCAAACCTCTTCCAAACTGGGCGTTTCCCGAGACACGTGTCATCAGAGAGAATTTAGACAGAAAAGAACAACCTTAACTTCAGAAGCTCATAAATACTGAAAGGATTAAGATTTTTTAATAGAAGTAATTTACAAATCTGTTTAACTTTCTGGAGCCAGTTGATATATATAAATGTTTTTTCCTGGAATACCCCTTTAAGGTTTGGGGTGCACTCCCTTTAACTGTACCTGGCAGGATTAATTTAATGAAGATGATTGTTTTGCCCAAACTGCTTTATTTGCTAGAACACTCATCTAACCCGGTCCCGGTAACATCTTTTAAGTCCCTCAATTCCTTACTGATTCCCTTTTTATATGGGGATCGGGTTGATCCAAATTAAAAATCGCTACTTTGCGGCGCCCTAGGGATCTGGGAGGTGCTGCACTCCCTGACTTCAGGTGTTATTATTTAGCGGGGCAGCTTCGCTATATTAGGCATTGGGTAGTGTCTGATCCCCTCCCCAATTCTGAATACCACTTAGCTTATTATTTAGGTCCCGCTTCTTTGAGGATGTTTTTGGATGGTGCCCCTCCCCGTACCCGTAGGTTACTCCCTCTTCATAGGCTAGCACTCCAGGTGTGGCGACAGGGCCAAGTGACTACGTCTTACACTGACATCAAGGCAGACCTCCCCTTATGGTGCAACCCCCACTTTCTGCATCTGTCTGACTCTTTAGATCCCTCTTTTTGGACAGCACACAGGGTTACTACACTGGGTAACTTGTACAGCAATGATATCCTTAAATCCTTTTCTCAGGTACAACAGGACTTTCAGGTTCCCGGCACTGCGTTTTAGAAGTATCTCCTACTACGACATGCGCTGACTGCACAGTTCCCTCCTCCTAGACCTCCTATTTCTGACTAACCACTTATAGGTGTCCTACGATCACAGGGCCCGAGGGGTTTAGTTTCTATTCTCTACACTCACCTTACTAGGACCAAAATTGCTAAACTGGATGACACGGCTGAGGGGTACTAGAGGGCACACATTCCCTCCTTGACGGCGGAAGAGTGGTCGGAGGTACTGTCTTCTCACCTTATCGTGTCACCTGCTGCAAATAATAAGCTTATTCACTTGTATATAATTCATCATTGTTATCTTACCCCGGTTAGATTGTGTAGAATGGGTTGTGCGCCCTCTGGTGAATGCCACAGGTGTCACTCTCCTGATGCTGACTTTTGGCATCTAATATGGCAGTGCCCCTTCCTTCAATCGTTTTGGCATGAAGTTGTTAGTTTTATCTACCCTTATTTCTATCCCTGTGCCCTTGGATCCCCTGGTGTGTCTCTTCGGAGCCTTACCGGAGGAGTCTTGGCAACATCACATGTGGATCTTTCTCGGTGAGGCGATCTTCCTGGCTAGGACGGCCACTGCGCTATGATGGATGGATCTTCGACCCCCCTCACACTCTCATTGGAAAAAGTTGGTCAATAATATTGTCCCATATGAACAGTTGGTTTGCAAGCACAGAAACTGTCCTGATAAGTTTAATAAAGTGTGGGGCTTGTGGTGTGGGTCCCCTCTTACCCGGTACTCCCCCTCAGCTTATACTTCTATGATGACCTCTGGCTCATTTGGCTCTCCCTTTTAAATTGCACTTTGTAGCTGGATATATTATGCTACCTTCCTGTTGTAATACTTACCTAGCCATTCGGTCTGGCTGTTGTTTAGGAGTATCTGTCCACTGCTATTGGTTACCCCTCTATTCGGTATCCCACGTGACGATGATTGTATTGTTCTTCTATAGTACTTCAGAAGGAGCTTGACTGTATTGTTATTTGTAAGTTAAGTTTTACCTGTTGATTGCAATATCTTATCGCCTGTAGACTGATTTTGTTGATATGTTGTCTTTGTTTATTGAAAAGTGAATAAAAAGTTACAGAGTTTAAAAAAAAGTCACACAAGCAAATAATGAAAAATAAAAAAGATATGACACCACGAGAAGGGGAGATCCAATATTCAATAGGCCCCTTGGGCTTTTTGATGGGCAGGGGGTTTGAGCCCCAGGATTATGTAGTAACTAGAGTTAACTGAGCTGATGGAGGAAGAGGAGTGTTGGCAGCAAGAGGAAATGTTGTATCATGATGAGCAAGTGCAATGCTTAAAAGGGGGAAACCCATCAGTGTTTAATCCACCAGTCCAGTCCCTTGGATTTATTCCATAGCACAGTATGCAAAGAGATGAAAGCATTACAGTATCCACTGGAAGAATTGTGGAAAAAGTCCCGGATTTTCTGGTAGAGAATGTGGAAAAGGGCATGCTCACCCAGAAGACCACAGAGAAGCTGGTTCCAAATAACCCTTGTTAACCATATATGTATATCCTCCCAAAAATCCATAAAAATGAAGCCGCCGGATTATTGCTGCCATTGGCTTCCCAACACAGTTCCTCTCTAGCTATTTGGATTGTCTCTTATCACCTCTGCTCAAACCTATACTGACGTTCCTGAAGGACACTGGTGAGCTAATTTTGTCTCTCCAGGGTTTCCAATGGAAGGAGGGGGTATAGTTTTGGGTTCGATTGACGTAGAGAGCCTGTATACTCGCATCCCACGCGAAACGGGTATACAGGACTTTGTCATCTACAATGAAATCAGCTGATTTCATCCAGTTCGTCATGGAGGCTATCCTCCTGGTGTTGACAAACTATTGCTTTCAGTGTGCAGGGAATTGGTACAGGCAATTGCTGGGGACCGATGTGGACCCCAGTTTCTTTCGTTTAGGCCAATATTTTTTTTGTGTTTGAACAAAACTAAATCTTCACTTCCTTGAATCCATTTCTCCAGTACATTAAATTAATATTGAGATATGTGCATGATATCCTCGTGGTCTGGTCCGTAACGCCGGACCAGTTCCGGGAGTTCGTCTCATATCTCAATGATGTCAACGACCTGAACATGCTGTTCACAGCAGTATTCGGGGGCAGCTCCTTTTAGAGTTCTTAGATGTCAAGATAAGCGTAGTAAATGGTCAGATTCCGACTAAGGGTTTTAGAAAAAGTACCGCCAGGAACACGTATCTTTATTACAACTCGTCGCACACAGTACAAACTAAGAACAGGATCCCCTACAGCCAAATGGTACGCTTGAAGCGCATCAATATTAACTTTGATGTATTCAACCAACAATTAGATGAGCTGTCTTAGCGTGTAATTGCAAGGGGATACCCTAGTAAAGTAGTTAACCAAGCCTGCACCAGAATTAACAAGGTCTCAAGGGAGGAGTTAATGTCTAAAAAGGAGCCAAAGGAAGGGACTAAAGAGACGCCTAGAGCTGTGTTCACCTTCAAAAACACTCCGTTAAATGACAGGATTAAACAAATACTTTATGCCAACTGGTTTATGTTAGAAAAAGATGCTGACATCTAAGAAATGACATGCCATTCTTTTTTCACTGGCATGACGTAACCTGGAAAGAAATATAAATAAGTGTAGTATACGCGATGTCCTTCAGCGGCCTGACGAAGCGCCTAGGGGCGTGATACGGTCTGTGGCCTGACATCTGAGCTCTCCCCGGATCAATCTGCCACCTCCCTGCATAGATGGATGTGGTCTTTGGATCACAAAGTCCTGTCTGCCTGCAAGTGGAATGGTGAGCGATCCGTACTTTATTTTCTTGTGTGGCCATAGATTGTATGCTGTGTTTCGTTGGGTGTGTAGCACCACTTGCCATTGCCATTGTTTACACACCTGGATCCGTGATTTGATGCTTATCTCAGGATATATGGATGTACTACACAGTAGTGCCAGCTACTTTGAGATAATATAATTTTTGATATTTAATTTTCTGGCCAAGTCATCTCTGAACTGTTGCAACGTCATCTGGGACCCTGCAGCAGGCACCAATACAGTCAGGAAGTGAAAGCTGACACGGTTTGCTCAGGGACATGCCCCCTGCTAGGTAGAGGAATGCAGGAGACCTGAACAGCATGATGGGGCTGTTATCTGGCCTAAACTAGAGTCGACACATAAGTGACCGGAACATGATCATAGTTACAGTGGGAGTAACCTCCTTGGGTTTTGCTTGTGTGGCGGCTTTTTTTTTTTTTTTCCTTAGGGACAGGTAAGCTTTAAGTACACCCATACAGATCATTTTATGAGATTGAATTTGTTTCACAAGTCTCTTGTGCATTACTGATGTACATGTATACTTTGATAACTGCATTAACTTATCATAAGAATATTTCGGTACTCATGAACATTTTATTCCTGTCATTTGTACAGAGTTCGACAGGGAGAGAAAAAAACACAATATGAGGAAGTTTCTACTTGGGTGTGTTTTTTTTTTTTTTTTTTTAAATTTTTTTTTTTGTTTTCAAAGCGGCTCTGGGCATAAGCTATACAATTAATGCCCTATTTTAGAGCCAAATAGCATTTTCACACTTGAAGGCTATTCTTGCTCTGTATAGCCATTTCTATGGTATCTACTGAACATGCAACTTTTCTGATACACTTAATTTCCTGGTATCCATAATTTGAGCCCAGTGCCAGCACCGCTTCCCTGTTATTTCCCTGACAGCTTCACTCCAGTTATTTTTATAAACTATTCATACATTTCTAAAAAGATTAATAAAGTGGACAGCATATTAGAGTTCTTTAAATGCTAGTAAATACTAGTGTTTCTAATATGCTAAGACAGGTCAGGATATGGCAGTTTTTGCTGAAGATTTCCTGTTATCCAAACCTAAATTATCACTTATCCACAGGGGCCCCAGCAATTACCGGGACAGGACCCGGTATAATGAAGAAAAGTGTATCCGTGTGGAGCGTGTGCTGCACCAGGCATGTGCTCCATTCATTTCTATGGGAGAACCGTCCCCAGGGATCATCGGTGCTCCCATTGAAATGAATGAAATGTGTGCTGTCTACCAATAGACGACACACACTCCTCACTGAGAGCTCTGGGGTATCACCATGGAGATCGCAAGGGGCCCCATCGATCTGGCCCACTGCGATCAGCTACTTTGCCCCTATCCACAGGATGGGGATAAGTTAGCTTTTGCCGGAGTATTCTTTTAAATGTAATGGAATTTTAGATTTGTATAATAGGCTGCCTCTTTTGTGAGCATTTTGATTCTTGTTATGATCAGTATATGTAATTTCTAAGTCTCCGCTATTATTGCAGCTTGCTATATTTTCTTTTCTTGCTCTAACATATGTAGGTGTGAAAAAAATTAGCTCAGACTTACTTCGGGAGGGAGCACCCATTCGACCAGATCCCCCTGTCTGTCACTGGAAACCAGATGTTGAGGTGAGAGGTGCACTTCATTTCTATAGATCTGTCATATGAGAACTGGTGACCTATTGACTTCTTAAGAGTTTTGTATATGTGGAAAACAAGAAGCTGCTGGCAGGCAAACAAAGTATTATGAAGTACAGTGCATTTAAAGACTACCTGTCACCAAATAAACTTTTTTTTTTAAAACTAACTCAGGCTATGTTCTCTAACTACTCCTAACACTCGTTCCACCCTTTAAAAAAATAAAAAATCAGAGCTTTTAAAAGCTCTGTATCTTTTCTTCTTGCAATATCCCAGCAGGAGAAAGTGGGTGTTTCCCAGCAGCAGATTTCAGTGAGGCTCTTTGCAGATTTCAGTCTATCAAGCTCAGTGCAGAGAAACACTTCCAGAATTTGGTCTCCTGCCATTACAAGCAGGAAACCAAAATCTGAGATTTTGACCTGATGGAATGTGTTCTGGCCAAGAAGGGAGACCCCTTGGGGGGGGGGGGGAGCCCTGGGAGATTATCAAAACCTGTGCAAAGGAGAAGTTGCCCATAGCAACCAATACCATAGCTTCTTTCATTTTGCAGAGGCCTTGTTAAAAATGAAAGAAGCTAGCTGATTGGTTGCTATGGGAAACTTTTGTTCCTCTGGACAGGTTTTGATAAATCTCCCCCCTGGTGGCCAGAAGTATACAGCAGAAAAACACATTTTGTAATTGGCTTACATAAAAAATTATTTGGCATAAGGAATCAAATATTAAGTCATGTTTAATGACAGAGCCCATTTTAAGAAAGTTTTTATATCCTTTAATTTTTTTTAATCTTTTATGTTGTGGCCTTGTGGCAAAATCAACAACTCCAATTTCCATTCATCTGCACCCAATACCCCACAATGAGACTGTGAAAACAAAATTTTAAACTTAAATTGGAGTTGAGCCACAGTGACCACAGGCTGGGTTCTTCGTCACATCTCTTACCAAGGACCTTCTTCCCCTGAAGTTTGGTGAGGGGCAAGCTTTAGGCTAAGTTTCCACTTGTTTTTTTTTTTGTTTTTTTCCTGCTTTTGTGTGAAAAAAACGCCAGTGCAATTTCTTTCGTCTGATGTTTTTTCTGGCGTCTTTGCACTTGAGTGGAAATTGCATTTTTGGCCCCTTATGGCATTTATTTATTTATTTATTTTATTTATTTTTGTTTGGTACAAAAATAAGATGCAGTATCTTTATTTTTAGGTAGTAATACTACTCCATGATGTTAGTAGTAGTTCCTGTACAAATAGGCAGATCGCCCCGGGTGTCACTCCTGACACCCGATGTGATCTTCCATAATATAGCAGAGATGCAGAGCAGCTCTACACATCGCTCGCATCTCTACACTATACTCCAGGCCGGCCAGTGATGTGAATAGAAATTCACATCATTCATATTTTCGGCCCAGAATGGGGATTGGCCGGATGGTGGCAGCCAATCACCGCTCTCAATGGACGGAGTACAGAGCAGAGATGCGAACGCAGGAGAAAGCCGCTCTGCATCTCAGGGATGAAGAATGATCGCAGCGGGTGACAGGAGTGACATTTGCTGTGATCTGTCCTTAACTGCAGGTACTACTGCTCCCAACATGCTACTGCTCCCCTCATTTACGAAGAGTGGAGTGTAGGTTTCTTTGTGGGTTTTAATTCCCTACAATTTCCACTGTATTTACTAAGGTTTCCCTACACTTTTTGCTTTACACATGCTCTTATCTGTCTGGTTTTCCTCAGTTCCAATCCACCACATTTTATGTGGGAACCTTAGTAAATATGTTGGGTTTTTGTGAAAATGTCGGGAACACGCCCCATTTTCCTGGTGGCCACGCCCCTTTTTGGGTTTCCTTCGCAAAATGGAGAGTTAGTCGGGGTTTTCAATTCTGGCGCACTGCAACAGAATCTGCCGCATCTATACATTATACAGGAGGATCGTAACTGGTGTCAGAAGTGACATGGGCGATCTGTCAATTAGTACAGGTACTACTACTCCCATCATTAACAGTGTGTTCCATGCTGGGAATAGTAGTACTCCCTAAAAATTAAGGAAGAAAAAGTGAAAAAACACACACTACGTTTTTATTATTGCCTGCTACATTTTTTGTGCCCTACCTACCTTTAAAAAAAAAAAAGGATCTTCATCACTTTTTTTGGATCGCTAAAGTCCCAAAAAAGGAATAAAAGCCGCCTGCAAAAACAGAAAAGTTAAAACCCACATGTTGTTTTTTTTTCTTGGCGTTTTATTTTTTCTTCCATAGACTTCTAATGGGAGAAAAACTCCAACATGCTGCGACTATACAAAAAAGCCAAGGAGCTGAAAAACTGTGAAAAAGAGTGAAACTGAAACAATTTTTGCAATTTCTCATTGATCTACAGCTAACATCAGGCCGCAGCGGGTTTTTTTTGGCCGAAAAAAACGCAATGCGGCAGAATTGTTTTTTTCCTGGGAAAAACGGCAAGAAAAATGCCAAGTGGAAACTTAGCCTTAGGAAGAGTCCTGGTTCAAAATTTCATCCAATAAAGAATTATGGAGTCCACTGTAGGAACTTTCAGTGCACATATGGTCAGTTATGTTGTGTGGGTTCTTTCACGGAAGTCCAGTACTTATTCCAATACATGAATCGCATTGTCTTGCTCCCTTGGAGGACAGATTTATCTGTTCTCCAAGGGCTTAGGCTTGAGCTCTTTCTGAGTTTAAGTCCACCCCACAAGTGACTACTGCCCTTTGACCTGCCCTTTTAGTCACGTCCTTGCACCGTTTACGCTAAAGATGTGAATGCAGGCATGCACTCAATGTAGCTCAAGCCAAGCCCCCTGAGACAAACTAAATCAAAATTGATGTTTTGGGAGGAAGGGAATATGCAAGGGAGAGTGAGATGATGCAACTTATATATTTTAAAGTAGTTCTGAACTTCAAAACACAGGTTAAATGCCACGAAAGCACCCACAAATCATTGTTACTGACCATAAGTATATATTGCAACGTTGCATATCTTCTGATTTATTAGCATAATTTTATGACCCCAAAATACCATTTTAATGTCTTAGTGCATGACTATTCAACATGTTTATGTATCTAGCAGTATTATGAAGATGGACCCCGTATTGAGGCCGCTTTCAGAAATTACTTACACCGAGCAGAACCAAAGCAAGAGGAGGATAGCTACGAAATAATTATTTGCCATGCCAATGTCATACGCTACATAGTGTGCAGGTAACGCAAAATAATTTTTTTTCTAGAAGCAGTTTTTTGCTTATGTGAACATACCGTAGTACTTGTTGATCACTGTATGTTTTGGTGCTCTATGTGTTACTAACTACACTTTATATGTACCAGCTATATTGAGTAGAAATGGTGATTTGAGGCTTCAAAAACTTATTGCTAACAAAATCCCTTCAATGTGTGTACCTGTTCTAACTATTTCTGTTTCTTCACAGGGCCTTACAGCTACCCCCTGAAGCCTGGCTTCGCATGTCTCTGAACAACGGCAGCATTACATATTTGGTAATCCGTCCCAATGGCAATGTTTCCTTGAGGATGCTTGGTGACTCTGGTTTTATGCCCCCAGAAAAACTCAGCCGAACATAAGAATGACTGCTTGCTGCAGTCTCCAGCTTTTCACTGCCTCCTCTGAAGATACCCCGATGAGATCTAATGCTGCAGAATTTCTAACCAGCAACCCAGTCGCTATGCCTTCATCAGGGATTGACTAGTAGATAATATAAATATATAATCAATATTTTTTTTTTTTTCTTCTCCCTGGGCAATCCTGCAGTTGCAAGATGTGGGGAAAAAAACATCAGTTAGTTTTTAGATGTCTAACTTTGTTATAGAAGCTAGGGATGAGGGAAGTTACAGTGATTTGATTTGTCAAACTTCTCGGCTCAGCAGTTGCTGACTTACCTGCATAAATTAGTTCAGCTTTCAGGTGCTCCCATGGGCTGGAGACTCTTTCCTAGAACTGTATTCACCTTTTGCTAGCCCACCGGAGCACCTGAAAAAGCTGAACTAATTTATGCAGGATAAAGTCAGGAACTGGCAAGCCGAGAAGATCTTGATGAATCGAATCACTGTAACTTCGCTCATCTCTAATAGAAGCCCCAGTTAAATCAGAAAACCAGTATGAATTGTATGGGATGGATAAAAAGAGATGAATGTCCCATTTTTAACAGTAAACGTGCACTTCTTTTAACAGTTTTTAAGCCATAAAACTTTTTGCTTGGTATGAAATGTTTACACATGCAGTTTTATTTTATTTTAATTTTTTTTTTTGTACATACAGGGAATTTTTCTGTACTTTTTACAGTAGAAAGCACAAACTTCAAATGTGAACCTACCTGCATAAAATGCTCGTCATCTCTACCATTGTGCCATTTAGCATTTTCCCTCCTGTTTCTGGTTCCACACTATATATATCTATATATCTATCTATATCTATATATATATATATATATATATATATATATATATATATATATATATATATATATATATATATATATATATATATATATAATATGTATATGTGTGTGTGTGTGTGTATATATATATATATATATATATATATATATATATATATATATATATATATATATATATATATATATATATATATATGTTATTTCAGCAGAAACTGACATCTCAGAAGGCAGACATCTAAACTAGGTGTATCTGAGGCATAATAGGCAAATTGTTATGTTATCTCCAAAACATGGAGTCTTTTACTCATTTGTACCTTGACCCGTGATAGAAGTTTATTACCTCAAGCAGCATTATACTTCTTGGCACATGCTCCTCAAAAACGTATTTTTTTTTTTTTTTTTATGGTAGTAAACCCAAATTGTCTGACCCCAGGTTTATTACTTATACTTTTATAAACCATGACCACAAGTGGTTTTATACTGTAACTTAATAAAGAAATACAGATTTGTAGTAAGAAGTGACTTAAGTTTTTAAATATAGGAGAATTTGTGGTGGATGCCAGGAAAACCTATGACCTATATCCTTATTTATATTCATCAAAGTGTGGTGACAAATAATTTTATAACAAGTGATATTTTTAAACACTTAATGAAAATGTAAACTAAAACTTAATCATACGAAATGTGAATGTATCCTTAAAGCGTACCTGTCATAGTGCAAAAAAAAGAAAAAAAGTGATGTGTTACTCAGGACCCAATCCTGATCATGTGCATATCATTTTGATGTGTCTCGGACCTATATATCCAGAGACATAAGAATTTATCTGCTGGTGAGTTACTTTTTCATTGTGCAGGCTGGAGGGGGCGTGTCAGTCTGTCTCCCTCACAGGAGCAAGCCTGTGCAGTCAGCCAATCAGTACTCTCTACTTTGTAACCCTTTCCTCTCTGGTTTTATGCTGTGTCATGTCAGATGAAGATACTTGGAGCTTGCCTGCAGTAATCAGAAGACATTATGGTGAATTCATAACAGGATAAAATGTATAAATATAAGAATAGATCTTTATAAAATTAGTGCCAGGATTTTTTAGATAGAACATGTATTCATAAAAATGCTGTACTTTTATCTGTTTTATCTTCTCCTAGTAAAGCTGGATGCTAATCAGCATAGCTGTCATTGTGTGTCATTCATCTTTCTCCAACTCTTGAATGTCTGATCAACTTCTTTGTCATTCAGGAGTCTGAGAAAGCTTTGACTATTTCAGCATGCTGGGAGTTGTAGTTTAGTAACAACTGAAGCTGCAATATTTGTAAATAACTGTGTTAGAGCAGTGTTGCCTCCAGCTGTTGTAAAACTACAGCTCCCAGCATGTCCACACATCCTTTATCTGTAGTTTTGCATACACAATAGAAATCTCTTATACTGGATACTAGTATGCTTTACGGCCGGTATCCAGTATGCTGTAAAATCTAGACTAGTCTGTCTGGCTAAAAGACAGGCGACCCCTAGTGGTGGCTATTTTGAGCTTGAATTTCAGGTGAAAATGCAATATTTTTTTTTTTTTTTTTAACAGGTGTATATTGTGAAATATCATGAGTCCTGCAATATATGAAAAGTTTTTAACAATGACAGTGCCTCTTTAAGCTTACAACCACATTTCTAATTATCCGAAATCTTGCACCATAGATCCATATCATGCTGTAAGTTCTGTTTGGCTAAATACTTGTATTGAATAAGAAGTTAATTTATCATTGTGGGACATCTTTATTTAAATGCTCGCTCAATAATGGGGAGTGTGGTGATGTTGCTTGATACTTCTGGGGTTGGTCCTGTATTGCAGTCGCTGCATGATGTTGTCAGCAGGGAAAGTATTGCGCTGTATTGCTACACAACGTGGAAAATAAGCCACCAGGAAGTGAATACTCAAATAACTTCATGTTGTGGGACAGCACCTTTTTGGTGCTGAGTTTACACACACTGAGGCAGTGGAGTTATCAAAACTCTTATCTGCCCATAGCAACCAATCGCAGCTCTACTTTCATTTTTTTATTGCTCAGGTTGGTTGCTTTTGGCAACTCAGTTTTTTGTCTCAACCAGTACGGAGTGAGTCTTTTTTTTATTTTACTATTGAACACTAACCAGTGAGTTGGTTGCTATGGGGCTGCTCAGTTTTATTTGTTTTTAATTCTGACCCTGTATTTTAGGACTCATTTTGGTCAGTAAACTTTTTCATCTACTTACAGAGCAGATGGTTTCCAAGACTCTTTAATGAGAGCTAAGCTGCAGTAAACTGGGTGTTACCCTACCAATCAGATATAAAGTTAATGGGAGCTGACCTGCGGAACAGAGTTAGGGTATGTTCACACTGAGGAATTGGAGAGGAATTTCCATGAGTAATCTGCTTGCTTTTTCCTCTCCAAATCATTCAACATTGAAAACCCCCCATAGAGCTGTGTAGAATTTCTGCCCCTCAGTTCACACTGAGGAATTTCCTCAAGCAGAATTCTGATGAGGAAATCTGTTCCGCTTGAAGGAAGAAAATGTTCTTTCTTTCAGGCGGAATCAGCGTCTTACTCCCATAGAGATCAATGTTGTTTTGTTTTTTTCAGTCAGAAGCATTTTCATGCGGAATCCGTGCGGAATTTCCGCATGGGAAAAAAAATAAAAAATCTCCCACTCTTGATGATACTCTTCTCCTCCTCCTCCTCCACATGAAACCTTGATTTTCCGTGCGGAATCGCTGCTAATTGAGCGGGAAAAGAACTGTATTTTGGGGTGGAAATCTTCAGCGTGATTTCTGCCCCAATTCCTCAGTGTGAACATACCCTAAGGCTTCTGGCTCCATTTTACTATGTACATCCAGGTGCAGCAGCTCTGTAGCACAGCTGATCTGTGGTGGTTCTGGTTGTCTGCATCCCACCAGTCCAGATGATAACAACTTATCCAGAGGACAGGCCATCAATTAACAAGTCTTGGAGAAACCCCCCTTAGGGTAGAGTCACACATGCTGTATTTTGTTGCATATTTTCTGCAGCTTATTTTGCTACATATTGTCCCTGATTTAATAAGGCTAAATTGTTACTTTTTTTTTTTTTTTTTTAAACGCTGCAGCCAGATGTTAGCTGTAAATCAATGAGAAATCGCTAAATTATTTTTCCACTTGACATTTTTCAGTTTGCCATTTATTTTTATTTTTTTAAATCCCTTTGGCATTTTTTTTTTGGGGGGGGGGGGGGGGGGCGTTTTTCAGCTCCTTGGCGATTTTGCAAAATCACAGCATGTTGAGCCACTGGCGTTTATTTTTTTTCCTCCTGAAATTGTGGCGTTTTTCTCCCATAGAAGTCTAGTGGAGTAAAAAAAAGCCAAGAAAAACGCCATGTGGGCTTTAATTTATATATAATATATATATATATATATATTTTTTTTAGGCTGTTTTTATTCTTTTTTGGACTTTAGCGATCCAAAAAGTGATGGAGATACCCTTATTTACATTTTTTTAAAATAACATTTTGTAGGGTACCATTAAAAAAAATAAAAGATACAGTAGTGGTGGAAATTTGTTTGGTTGTTTTTTTTTAACAAAACTTATTTTAAAACGGATCAATTTATGTGGGCAGGTGGGACCTAAAAATGTAGCAGACATGTAGTGTGTGTATGTGTTTTTCATTTTTTTTTTAATGAATGATGGGAGTAGTAGTACCTGTACTAATTGACAGATCGCCCCTGGTCCTTTGCGATCCTCCTGTATAATGTATAGATGCGGCCGCTCTTCTATGGTCCCCTGCACTGACTTATATATACACCTATTCATATTTCCCACAGAGAGCTGTGATTGGCCAGATGGTTCCAGCCAATCACAGCTCTCTGTAGGAAATAGGAATGTGTGTAATTATTCTCATTATACCCCTAGATGAATACCTTGGCAGGTGTAGTTTTAGCACCAATTTTTTTCACTTTCACAAAAATCTAAAAGTGCTAAATATGCATCCAAATTTGAAATTTCATTTTCACTGCTTAGTTCTACAAACTTTCCTCAAACACCTGTACAGTTAAAAGACTTGCTACACCCCTAAATGGATTCTATTTGAGGTGTAGTTTCCAAAATGAAGTGCAAAGTGGGGGTTCCCGCTGTTCTGGCACCATAGGGACTTCCTAAATGCGACATTTCCCCAAAAAACCATTTCAGCAAAATTCTCTCTCCAAAAGCCAAATTTTGCTCCTTACCTTTTGAGCCCTGTAGTTCACCAGCAGAGCATTTTATATCTGCATTCCTCACTCGAAAGAAATGGTGCTACAAATTTTGGGGTAATTTTTCTCCTATAACCCCTTGTGAAAATGCTAAATTTGGGGCAACACCAGAAATTTAGTGTAAACAATTTTTTTTTCATGTCTAACTAACATGTCGAAGGTCCCTTAACCACTTAACGACCACGGACATAAATGTACGTCCTGGTTTGGTGGGACTTCGCGCACCAGGACGTACATTTACGTCCTGTGTATGACTGCAAGCATCGGAACGGTGCTTGCGTCCTACACGGCAGGTTCCGGCAGCCGGGGACCCGCTGTTAATGGCCGACATCTGCAATTGCGTGGATGTCCACCATTAACCCCTTAGATGCCGTGATCAATACAGATCACGGCATCTGCAGCGACGATCAGATCATCCAGCATGGTGGCCGGAGGTCCCCTCACCTGGCTCCGGCCGCCTCCCGGGGTCTTCTGCTCTGATCGAGCAGACCAGAGCAGAAGATCACCGATAATAACGATCGGTGCTATGTCCTATGCATAGCACTGAACAGTATTAGCAATCAAATGATTGCTATAGATAGTCCCCTATGGGGACATAAACGGACAATTTTTATTTTTATTGGGGGAGGGGACTTTTTTTTCCCATTTTACCCCCAAAAAGCTTAAATTTTTTTTTAACCTCTTAAGGACCGTTTTTTTTTTCCATTTTTGCATTTTCGTTTTTTGCTCCTTGCCTTTAAAAAATCATAACTCTTTCAATTTTGCACCTAAAAATCCATGATTGCTTATTTTTTGCGGCACCAATTCTACTTTGTAATGACGTCATTGTGCCCAAAAATCTACGGTGAAACGGGAAAAAAAAATCATTGTGCGACAAAATTGAAAAAAAACGCCATTTTGTAAGTTTTGGGGGCTTCCGTTTCTACGTAGTACATTTTTCCGTAAAAATGACACCTTATCTTTATTCGGTAGGTCCATACGATTAAAATGATACCCTACTTATATAGGTTTAATTTTGTTGTACTTCTGGAAAAAATCACTACATGCAGGAAAATTAATACGTTTAAAATTGTCATCTTCTGACCCCAATAACTTTTTTATTTTTTTATTTTTCTGTGTATGGGGCGGTATGAGGGCTCATTTTTTGCGCCGTGATCTGAAGGTTTTTAACGGTACCATTTTTGCATTGATAGTGCATTTTTGGTCACTTTTTATATCATTTAAAAATGAATAAAAAGCGATCAATAAGTCCTATTTTGGAATTTTTTTTGCGCGTATGCCATTGACCGAGCGGTTTAAATGATATATTTTTATAAATCGGACATTTCCGCACGCGGTGATACCATATATGTTTATTTTTATTTACTTTTTTTTTTTTATGGGAAAAGGGGGGTGATTCAAACTTTTGATAGGGGAGGGGTTAAATGATCTTTATTCACTTTTTTTTTTTTGCAGTGTTATAGGTCCCATAGGGACCTATAACACTGCACACACTGATCTTTATCATTGATCACTGGTTTCTCATAGGAAACCAGTGATCGATGATTCTGCCGCTTGACTGCTCATGCCTGGATCTCAGACACTGAGCAGTCATTTGGCGATCGGACAGCGAGGAGGCAGGTAGGGACCCTCCCGCTGTCCTGTAAGCTGTTCGGGATGCCGCGATTTCGCCACGGCTATCCCGAACAGCCCACTGAGCTAACCGGCAGTTTTTACTTTCACTTTTAGCCGCGTGGCTCAGCTCTGAGCGTGCGGCTAAAGGGTTAATAGTGTGCGGCGCTGCGCGCTATTAGCGAAGGGTCCCGGCTTCACTATGACGCTAGGCCCGCCGTGATATGATGCGGGGTTACTGTGTAACCCCGCGTTATATCACGGGAGCAGGACCAAGGACGTACCGGTACGTCCTTGGGGGGGTGTGTTAATAAACATATTTGGTATCACCGCGTGCGTAAATGTCTGATCAAAATATAATGTTGAAAAAAAGAAAGTGTAGCTCACTCAGTGGGTAAATATACCTGAGGTGAACTGGTGTTACCTTCACCCAAAAGGTCTATACAGTACAGAAAATAAATTAGTTGATAAATCAACTAGGTACCAGTCCTCAAGGTATATGTAAGGAATAGTTGGAGAAATAAAGAGAATAGAAGAAGATCCAGGTATTAATTAAAAGGTAATGTTCGCTGGTGTCTAGTGTCCCTGCAGGGCCCTTGCATGGGACACAGAACACAGCGTGGATAGTAAAATTGTATAATATCAATCAATGATTCAATAAAAGGATTCAATAAAAAGAAAACTTGCATCTATAGTTCAATATCACATATGCAATGCTAAAATCAATAATAATCAGTTATCAGTGTGCTTTCACTGCTCAGTCTCTTATAAGAACAAAGTGATGCCTGTAGCTGAATACACTATATCAATAGCATATTATTGTAACAGTTGCGGTCACAGTATGTGGAGATATTGAGTATCCAGTCTTAGTGGTTCAGTTTCAATAAACAATGTATCAGCCGTTGGTAGTACAGTATAGCAAACTGTTATTCTCCCTATTCTCCTCATCTAGTGAATCTGTGAGACAGAGTCCAGGGCACAGCACCACTCTTACGGCCGCTGGTATCGGCAGAGGAGCTGTTTCAGTGATGTGGCACGGAGGTGTCAGGCCTCCGCCAGTAACAGTCTGTGTCTCCTGTGTCCGGCAACGTTGTGTGTAGCGCTATAGGTAGCGTTGGAGGTGTCTTCTTTGCAAGGTCCGCGGCTGGCACCGGCCTCACAGGTAGGCCGAGCGTCCTTGGTTGGTGGAGTAAAACAACGCAGGTACAGCGGTGTGTTCAGGGCAGCGGTGGGAGTGTGTGCGGCGTGCCTCGTGTGGTTAAGCGCTAATGCGCGCGTAGAATGGCAGTGAAGCCGCAGTGGTCCCAAAGTTGGGGCTTCCAGCAGTTGCAAATAGAGTTCAGTAATAAGCTGGATTATTGGAATATAGAGGTGAATATGGATGGATGCAAGTAGAATAAACAATGATTCCGTACGGTGAATGGCGTAAACGTAAACAATTTAAAAAGTCCAAAAATGCTGCTTTTTTTTGTCACATTTTATATTACAAAAAAAATTATAAAAAATGATCTAAAAGTTTTAGATATGCAAATGTGGTATCGATAAAAAAGTACAGATGACGGCGCAAACAATGAGCCCTCATACCGCCCTATATACGGAAAAATGAAAAAGTTATAGGTGGTCAAAATAGGGCGATTTTAGATTACTGAGATTGTACAAAAAGTTGTAGATTTTTTTTAAGCGGTACAAAAATATAAAAAGTATCTAGCCATGGGTATCACTTTAATCGTATTGACCCTCATAGAATAAAAAACACAAGTCATTTTACCGTAAAGTGTACAGTGTGAAAACGTGCAAAATTGTGGTTTCCATTACAATTTCCTCCCTAAAAATTTTTTGGGGGGGGTTTGCCGTACATTGTAATGAAACCTCTCATTTTACCATAAAAAGTACAATTGGTCACGCAAAAATAAGCCCTTATATGGGTCTGTAGATGGAAATATAAAAGTTATGGATTTTAGAAGGCGAGGAGGAAAAAACGAAAACTCAAATAAAATTGGCCTGGTCCTTAAGGTTAAAATGGGCTTTGTCCTTAAGGGGTTAAGGACCCAGCCCATTTTCACCTTAAGGACCTGAGCATTTTTTGCAGATCTGACCACTGTTACTTTAAGCATTAATAACTCTGGGATGCTTTTACTTTTCATTCTGATTCTGAGATGCTAGTGGTAAATTTTTCTCAATACTTGCATAATTTCTTGGTGAAAAATTCCAAAATTTGATGAAAAGTTAGAACATTTAGCATTTTTTTACTTTGAAACTTTCAGTTTATAAAGGAAAATGGACATCCCAAATAAATGATATATTTATTCACATGTACAATATGTCTACTTTGTTTGAAGCCTCTGATGTCTTCCAAAAGTAAAAACATGTCAACTATATGATGCAAAGTTCAGCAGCAATTTTCCAATTTTTCACACAATTTTCAAAATTGGAATTTTTCAGGGACCAGTTCAGTGTTGAAGTGGATTCGAAGGGCCTTCATATTAGAAATGCCCATTTATAAAAACTGCACCCCTCAAAGTATTGTGAGAAAGTGTGTTAACCCTTTAGGCGTTTCACAGGAATAGCGACAAAGTGAAGGAGAAAATTCAAAATCTCCATTTTTTTACACTAACATGTACTTGTTTTTATTTTTACAAGGGGTAAAAGGAGAAAAAAAAAAGTGTAACCCAATTTCTCTCGAGTAAGGAAATACCTCACATGTGAACGTAAAGTGCTCTGTGGGTGCAATAGGGGGCTCAGCGACAATGGGATTTTGAAGAGTGAATTTTGCTAAGTGGTTTTTGGGGGGCATGTCTCATTTAGGAAGCCCCTATGGTGCCAGAACAGCAAAAAAAAAAACACATGGCATACTATTTTTGAAACTGCACCCCTCATGGCACATAACAAGGGGTACAGTGAGCCTTAACATCCCACAGGTGTTTGACAACTTTTCAGTAAAGTCGGATGTGTAAATTACCCTTTTTCGTTTTTTCCCCAAAATTTACCATTTTTACAAGAGATAACAGGAGAAAATGCCCCGCAAAAGTTCTAACCCTATTTCTTTTATTATTATTATTATTAGAAAAATTTTCAAAAACTTTTTTTTCCCCAAATTTTCAATTTTTTTATTTACACATCCGACTTTACTGAAAAGTCGTCAAACACCTGTGGGGTGTTAAGGCTCACTGTACCCCTTGTTACGTGCCTTAAGGGGTGTAGTTTCCAAAATAGTATGCCATATTTTATTTTATTTTAGTTTTTTTTGCTGTTCTGGAACCATAGGGGCTTTCTAAATGTGACATGAAAAACCATTTGAACAAAACTTGCTTTCAAAAAGCCAAATGTGGCTCCTTCTCTTCTGAGCATTGTAGTGCACCCGCAGAGCATTTTATTTCCACACATGGGGTATTTTCATACTCAGGAGAAAATGCCCCCCAAAAGTTCTAACCCTGAGTATGAAAATACCCCATGTATGGAAATAAAATGCTCTGCGGGTGCACTACAATGCTCAGAAGAGAAGGATCTCAAACTCACTGTAAACCCCCGGCCATGTGAATTGGGGTGGGGGGGGCAAACCTTCAACTGTTGCAAAACTACAACTCCCAGCATGCCCTTTGGCTGTCCGTGCATCAAAGACCGTACATGCTGGGAGTTGTAGTTATGCAACGGCTGGAGACACAGTGGTTGCAAAACACTGGTTGTGATATACTGAGTTAAGTAGCCAACACCTAGTGTGCCTCCGCCTGTTGTAAAACTACAACTCCCAGCATGTACGGTCTTTCAGTGCATGCTGGGAGTTGTAATTTGTGTTTTGCAACCAGTGTGCCTCCAGCTGTTGCATAACTACAACCCCCAGCATGCACTGACAGCCAAGGGGCATGCAGGGAGTTGCAGTAGTGTAACAACAACCTATTCTCATTAATATCTCATTTCTCAATAAAGCACAATACAATACCAAGTGGTAAAAAAAAATCTCTCAATTTTATTATTAATCCTATTACATAGTCACAACAATTGGAAACCCCCCATAAAAAACATATACACACAATCAGACATAATAAAAACAGGGGTGGGGGAGCACCCAGCAGAAGTAACAATCATGGATCAATGTATAATGACTCAAATACTAAAGTGCACCATGCCTATATAAAGTGCATACAGCATAAAAGGATAGCAGCCCAAAAATGAGGTGGTCAGTGCATAAAATTAAGGTACACTCTGCTTAAAATATCCAATCAGGGGGCCTCTAGCTGTTTAACTGATAGCACTGCAACAGTAAATGAATAGCCTATTTGTCACTATATGAAAAAGTACATAGGGTAATATCCTAACATCAGAGAGACAAATAACCAGTAGCAGCAATAAACATCTACCATATAAATGGCACATGCATTAGGTAAGCACTTTGCCCGGTCACCATACTTAACTGTGTTGCCTGTAGCGTAGTCTTCTCTGGTATTCCCCCACCTCACAACGCGTTTCGCCCCGCTTCGTCTGGGAGTGATGAGGAGGGGCGATACTCGGGGCTATTTATATATATATAGGGGATCTGTATACTAACCAATAAATGAGAAAACGCCATGGCACCAATCCTCCGGCGCTTGTGATGCCACATCCGGCTCATCCCCGCCGCCGGAACTGCTCCTGTCCCCTCGTGAGATCTGCCACTGAAGGCGACGTCACCCGAGAGGGGAGAGTAACAGGTCCAGGAGCCGGGAGGCCGGACATGCGCACACAAGCGCTCTGCGTCAATCGCCATCTTGATTAAGGGAAACATGCCCCACAGTCCCGGTAAGTATATGTATTTATATAAAAGCTATAAAACAGTGGAGAAATCTTGTACAATTCTATTGGGACTACCCCAAATATCCATACATATGCATCTTCTGTATGGCAAAACCTGATATGTACCAACATTTTTTTAAACATAATATAATAAATTCATGCCCTACAGAGACACACCTATGTGATACAAAATTAATATACGTACAAATAAATGATTAATTATATAACATAAAATACCAATAAAATGATAATCTATACTATAGTGTATGGATAAATATATTTAAAAAAAAACTGAATTCATACCACTGAATAATAATAAATGGTGTGTGACTTGTGTGATAATTAAATGGTGAAAACAATTTCATATTTTTCATTCATTGCACTACAGCTGTATAGCTTTTCATGTTCTATCTATATACTCATGGTTCATCTATATATTCATGTTTTATCTATATCTTTGTGCTAGCAGTGTGCTGCTGTATTCTCTTGTTGCTGTATATTTAGCCCAGCAGTCTGCACCTGTAAGCCAGGTCTATATAATGGTTTGGATCAATAGTGCTGGCCAACTTATTCTTTGGTTATAGTATTTGAATGAATATACAAATAAGTTGAGATATAAAAAGTGTGTATAGTATGTACTCTAAACAACAACAAAAACGTGGTCTCAAATGGCTGGAGGTGCTCAACCCCAAATGCAGTTGTGCATTTATACTGGGGGAGCAGATCCTGCCCTTGTAGTCCATTGCTAGAGGTGATCCCCAGCATAAAAATGCATACAATGGAGGATGCCTGCAGTGGACTACAAGTGCCACAATAGAATCCTACACCAGATAAACAGTGTGGATGTGTAACAATTAGAATAATACAATACAGAAATTTAGGTGCACTACTGTGGTAGATGTATTCAATGACATTGGCTAATCCCTCAACACTGATGTTAAAATTGAGACATTCGCCAGTGTATCCCTATATTAAGGACACACCAGAGCCCGCACACCAACGCCAAGGTTTCTCAGATGGCACGGGACCTAACGCTAACCTACCTGTGCGTGAAAAGCAAAAACCAGGGGCCAGTGGGCAATTACAGCAGCACTAGGCCGACATATAGCCTGCTCCCAGTTCCCTCCAGTGTGACTGAGCACACATACAATGGAAGGGGGGAGAGAGGCTACAAGCCCCACCCAAGTTGGCTGATATAGGTGCATGGCCTCACAGGTGCAACCTTACCACATCTACCACAGTAGTGCACCTAAATTTCTGTATTGTAGTATGTACTCTAGTGTATAAATAAATATATAAAAACCCTAAATTCATACCACTTAATAATAATAGTGTATAACTTGTGTAATAATTAGTGAAAACAATAAATGTGTATGATATGTGAATAAATGTGTAAATAAATTAAGTGAAAATATGAAAAAAAAATGTATATACACATTTTTTATATGAGTTTACTTTTATATTTATTCACACACTATATATATGTCATGCATTCATGTATTCAAACATGAGAAAACAATGCGATAAGTGATATGTACCGTAAAATATACATGTGCATATGTGCCAAAAATACTCAATGTGTAAAAAAAAAAAACGTGTAAACATAAATAAACTCACATCATGCAATAAAAGCGTGAAAAAAATAAAAAAAAGGGGGGGGGGGGGGTTTGGATCCCAAGATGTCCCAAAATTCTTCAAGATATCTCCATCCTAAGTTGAAATACAGCATTAGATGACATCAATTCAATTACTCCAATTACCTAGACGAAAAAACAAGAATTACTTATTATGTCACAATACAGATTTTTAATTACAGATATTTCGACCATACCCCAAATAGCTCTGCAGAATCCCCCTATTTATAATTAAAGCTGATAAAATTAAAACAATAAAAAGTCAGAGTGGTCAATAAAAAACATGCAAAACTAGTATTCCCCAGGGAGATGCTGTCTTAAGCGTATATATCCACTTACATTCCTTCTTCGCTAATTGTTTCTTAATGTCGCCTCCTCGAATTCCCAAATGTATTCTGTCAACAGGGCCGGCGTTAGGGCGGGGTATCCTAGGCAATTGCCTAGGGCCCCCATCCAAAAGGGGGCCCCTGAAAAACTTTAGGGCATTACTAACAATACTCCATTTTGCGCAAAATCGCGGTAAAACCGCTGCGTTTTTTGCCGCGATTTTACCGTGAATTTGTGCAAAATTAAGTATTCAGGGCCTAAGGCACTAACACTCCTCCCCCTGTCCTGAGCATTCTGGAGGAGCCCTGCTTGTTCTCCACGTATCAGACGTCATCACGCTCGCAGGAACACAGCAGACAGCCTCAACTAGTAAATCCCCCTCACATCCTGCTTGCGCTCCACTGCTCGGGGGACTGGCGATCGCTGACAGCACTTTTTTTTTTTTTTTACTTCTTCTATGTGCGGCCCTGCAGGGCTGAGGAGGCCAGGGGCTGCTGGGAGCTCCTACTGACGTGACCCTGGCGCAGAAGCAAGGCAGCCTCAGCCAACCCGATCTCTAGCAATCATCTCCTGGGGGTAAGGAGAGGCTTTGGGTTGGCGATGTGTATTGTATATGTATGTGTATGATTTTGTATGATGTGTGTATATGTATTATGTGTATGTATGTATGATGTGTGTGTATGTATTGTGTGCATGATAGATTTATGTATATGTATGTATGATGTGTGTATATGTATTATGTGTGCATGATAGATTTATGTATATGTATGTATGATGTGTGTATATGTATTATGTGTGCATGATAGATTTATGTGTATGTATGTATGATGTGTGTATGTGTGTATCTATGATGTATGTATGCATGTATAATGTGTGTATGAGGTTTGTTACAGTGTGTCACCCCAGTAGTAAGGATATTATATGAGGAGGTTTGTTACAGCATGTCACCCCAGTAGTAAGGAGATTACATGAGGAGGAGGTTTGTTACAGTGTCTCACCCCAGTAGTAAGGAGAATACATGTGGACTTGGTTTGTTACAGTGTGTCACCCCAGTAGTAAGGTGATTACATGTGAAGGGGGCTTGTTACAGTGTCACTCCAATAGTAAGGTGGGAGTGAAGGGGGATTAATTTCCCCCATCACTATTAAGGACATCCCTATGTCCCGAAAGATATTTTCGGGACACAAGGTTGCCCCCATTAACTTTCTGCGGCCCTGCATTAACTTTAAAAACGCAGGGGCCGCCGGGAGATAGCGCACGCTGGGACGTCACTGACATCCCGTGCGTGCGCCCATAGGAACTGAGGCGCGGAGCATCAAGCAAGAGGACGCCCGCTGGCCATCATGGTAAGTTACCAGCGTCACGTCATCTTCAGTGCTCCGACCACTGCTCCTCCGGTCCTGGGACCTACTGCTATGGCCTATAAGCCAGGAGGAGTGGTGGTCGGAGCAATGAAGTAGGGCAATACATAGGCATACAGCCTCCAGCCATACACTGTTTATGGTTGTAGGCTGTATGTCTGTGGGGGAACATACTGCCAACCTAATGTAGGGGAACTATACTGCCAACTTAATGTGGGGGAACTATACTGCCAACCTAATGTGGGGTAACTATACTGCCAACTTAATGTGGGGTAACTACTGCCAACCTCGTGGGGTAACTATACTACAAAGCTAATGTGGGGGGAACTATACTGCCAACTTAAGGTGGGGTAACTATACTGCCAACCTAATGTGGGGTAACTATACTGCCAACTTAATGTGGGGTAACTATACTGCCAACCTAATGTGGGGTAACTATACTGCCAACTTAATGTGGGGTAACTATACTGCCAACCTAATGTGGGGTAACTACTGCCAACCTCATGTGGGGTAACTATACTGCCAAGCTAATGTGGGGGGAACTATACTGAAAATCAAATGTGGGGAACTATACTGCCAAACTAATGTAGGGGAACTATACTGCCAAACTAATGTGGGGGAAATATACTGCCAAACTAATGTGGGGGAAATATACTTCCAACCTAATGTCGGGGAACTATACTGCCAACCTAATGTGGGGGAACTATACTGCCAGCCTAATGTGGGGGAACTATACTGCCAGCCTAATGTGGGGGAACTATACTGCCAAACTAATGTGGGGGAACTATACTGCCAAACTAATGTGGGGGGGACCTGTGCTGCCAACGTAATATGGGGGAGAACTATGCTGCGTACTTAAAGGGGTAGTCCACTGCCCCAGCATTCCGAATAGAGATGAGCGAACTTACAGTAAATTCGATTCGTCACGAACTTCTCGGCAGTTGATGACTTTTCCTGCGTAAATTAGTTCAGCCTTCAGGTGCTCCGGTGGGCTGGAAAAGGTGGATACAGTCCTAGGAAAGAGTCTCCTGTCTGAGACGGCGCATTCCTGTGCAGTCCTAGTGCCGACATATTATGTTGGTGTCCTGCAGTTTGCGGAATATCTGCACGGAGATTCTCCATGTGGACATTCTGTCTGTGAACTTAGCCTTATAGTATATGTTGGCGCTATTACTGATAGGCAGCATTGATAAGATCACTGTTTATCTGTGTGCCATGTTATTCTCCCTGAATGGTGCTGAATCTCAGCTAATGTAAGTAAATGTGGTCTCACGTAGAGAAATCCAGTGCATATCAGTTCTTGCTCTTTAGGTGGTTTATTAAACCCTTAAAACAGCATCATAAAATTTATGGCTTCCTGTGACCATACATTTTATGATGTCGTTTTGTGCTGGATTTCTCTACGTGTGCCCTTACAAGTTGCTGTTGCTCCACAGCTGTCCGTGCACTTAGCTCTTGCGAAGGGGGGAGCTGAGCTGATCTGCACTAAATGAGGCCAAATTACCACAGCCACAAATTCATCCTGGATGAAATTATTACATTTCTCATGTTGTAGTCACAGCCATTTGTGGTTTGCAGCGCAGTCTCATTTACTCGCATTAGCCGAGATGCAGCACAATTCAGGGGACGCAACATAGTGATCTTTGGTCACGCAATCTACGGGCCCCATTTTTCATATTTGCCCAGGGCCTCACTTAGAGGCATTGACAGACAGGGCCGGTTTTGGACTAACTCTCAGCAGATTGGATTGTCCTCCATGTACAGGCCTAAAGTGGCGAGGAATAGATTTGAGTTTCATTATGCCTTCCTGATCTGTTAATTCCGTTTTCATTGATGCTTTGATATCATGTATGTGCTCCTGGATTCTCACCCTCAATTGTCTTGTAGTCATTCCAATATAAATCATATTACATGAGCATGTCACATAATAAATCACAGCAGCCGTCTTGCAGTTTATATGATGAACTATCGGGTACTCTTTTAACCCACTTGAATCTGTAAAGATGTTAGTTTTTTCTACCTGATGGCAAATGGAACAATCACTGCATGGTACCAATCCCCATTTTGGGCCTGTCGAGGAAAGTTGCAGTAGTGTGCCTCCAGCTGTTGCATGAAGGCATACTGGTTGCAAAACACAGTTTGATACCTAACTCAGTGTGCCTTCAGCTGTTGCAAAACTACAACTCTCAGCATCCACTTACAGCTGAAGGGCATGCTGGGGGTTGTAGTTATGCAACAGCTGGAGGCACACTGGTTGCAAAATACTGGGAGTTTGTTACTTAATATTTCACAACCAGTGTGCCTCCAGCTGTTGTAAAACTACAACTCCCAGCATATACGGTCTTTCAGTGCATGCTGGGAGTTGTAGTTTGCAGCTGGAGGCACACTGGTTGCAAAACACAGAGTTTGTTACCTAAAATGTTTTGCAACCAATGTTTCGCAACCAGTGTTCCTCCAGCTGTTACAAACTACAACTCCCAGCATGCACTGAAATACCGTACATTCTGGGAGTTGTAGTTTTACAACAGCTGGAGGCACACTAGGTGTTGGCTACTTAACTCAGTATATCACAACCAGTGTTTTGCAACCAGTGTGCCTCCAGCTGTGGCATAACTACAACTCCCAGCATGTACAGTCTTTCATGCACGGACAGCCAATGCTGGGAGTTGTAGTTATGCAACAGCTGGAGGCACACTAGTTGCAAAACACTGGTTGTGATATACTGAGTTAAGTAGCCAACACCTAGTGTGCCTCCAGCTGTTGTAAAACTACAACTCCCAGAATGTACGGTCTTTCGGTGCATGCTGGGAGTTGTAGTTTGTAACAGCTGGAGGAACACTGGTTGCAAAACATTTTTAGGTAACAAACTCTGTGTTTTGCAACCAGTGTGCCTCCAGCTGCAAACTACAACTCTTAGCATGCACTGAAAGACCGTACATGCTGGGAGTTGTAGTTTTACAACAGCTGGAGGCACACTGGTTGTGAAATACTGATTTAAGTAACAAACTCCCAGTGTTTTGCAACCAGTGTGCCCCCAGCTGTTGCATAACTACAACCCCCAGCATGCACTGACAACCAAAGTGCATGCAGGGAGTTGCAGTTGTGTGCCTCTAGCTGTTGCATGAAGGCACACTGGTTGCAAAACACAAAGTTTGTTACCTAACTCAGTGTGCCTTCAGCTGTTGCAAAACTACAACTCAGCATGCACTTACAGCTGAAGGGTTCTAGGTCCGGTCAGAAAACCGTATTCGGGGAAAAACGAGACAACCAGAGTCAGCGTTGGACTCCGGTCGGCTCATTGAAATGAATGGGGTTCGGGCTGGATCCGGCTGGGATACGGGAGCGTCCGGTTTTCACCCCTCCCAACCGGATCCAGCAACCGTACACTACAATCGTAGTGTGGAAGCACCCTTACAGACTTGATGCTTAGGAATAAATCCTGCATCTCCGTGTGCAAGTTAGTTTTTAGGGAAGGATCTCAGTATCAATAGTATGTCATACTGAAAGTAAAGAGCACTGAGTCTCTGTGAATCAACTATTCACTATCTAAGGTACTATAGTGCTCTATTCCTTTGCTGTACATATATAAAGTTTATAAAACATTTCGTCTAATTGACTTTTTCAAGGGACGTTGAATTAGCATTGGCTCCAGAAAGTTAAACAGATTTGTAAATTACTTCTATTAAAATTTTTTAATCCTTTCAATAATTATCAGCTGCTGAAGTTGAGTTGTTGTTTTCTGTCTGGCAACAGTGCTCTCTGCTGACATCTACTCTGTGCAGTCAAGACAAGCAGAGAAGAGGTTTGCTATGGGGATTTACTTCTAAACTGGGCGGTTCCCGAGACAGGTGTCATCAGAGAGCACTTAGACAGAAAAGAACAACTCAACTTCAGCAGCTCATAAGTACTGAAAGGATTAAGATTTTTTTTATAGAAGTACTTCACAAATCTGTTTAACTTTCTGGAGCCAGTTGATGTATAAAAAAATTTTTTTCCCCTGGATAACCCCTTTAATAAATACTCGTATCTCATTGTACTGGAACTATCTTCTTATTAAATATAATGCAATGCTAAACGAGTTTCAAGACCTCGGGTCTTTTCTTCAGTAGCCAAAATTAAGGATCCTTAGTTTTGGCTACTGAAGAAAAGACCCGAGGTCTTGAAACACATTTAGCCTGATTTTACTTACCTCTATATTGTGCAAAGGACATTTACCGCAAATATTATCCATTCTATTGCTTAACCACTCGCAAAAGCTGGACCCCCCCTTTTACAGTACCACTGTTACAGCACACACACTATTTTGGACTTTGGAATTTTTTTGCGCGTATGCCATTGACCGTGCGGTTTAATTAACTATATATTTTTATAATTCGGACATTTCCGCACACAACGATACCACATGTTTATTTTTAAATGGGAAAAGGGGAGTGATTCAAACTTTTAATAGGGAAGGGGTTAAATGATCTTTTTTCACTTTTTTTTTGCAATGTTATAGCTCCCATAGGGGGCTATAACACTGCACACACTGATCTTTTACATTGATCAGTGGTTTCTCATAGGAAACCATTGATCAATGATTCTGCCGCTTGACTGCTCACGACTGGATCTCAGGCACTGAGCAGTCATTTGGCGATCAGACAACAGGAGGCAGGGAAGGGGACCCTCCTGCTGTCCTACAGCTGTTCAGGATGCCGCGATTTCACTGCGGCGATCCCGAACAGCTCCCTGAGCTAAATGGCATGGGGTTACTTTCACTGTAGACGCGGTGATCAGCTTTGAACGCTGCGTCTAAAGGGTTAATAGCGCGCAGCACCACGCGCCATTAGCCACGGGTCCCGGCCGTTGTTAGAGGCTGGGCCAGACCCGCTATGTGTGTTATAGAAAGGGAAAGGACCCAGGATGTACCGGTTCGCCCTTGGTGCTTAACCCCTTAAGGACCAAGGACGTACCGGTACGTCCTTGGTCCTGCTCTTCTGATATAACGCGGGGTTACACAGTAACCCCGCGTCATATCATGGCGGGCCCGGCGTCATAGTGAAGCCGGGGCCCGGCGTCATAGTGAAGCCGGGACCCGCCTCTAAAAGCGCGCAGCGCCGATCGCGGCGCCGCGCGCTATTAACCCTTTAGCCGCGCGCTCAAAGCTGAGCCGCGCGGCTAAAAGTGAAAGTGAAAGTTCCCGGCTAGCTCAGTCGGGCTGTTCGGGATAGCCGCGGCTAATCGCGGCATCCCGAACAGCTGACAGGACAGCGGGAGGGCCCCTTCCTGCCTCCTCGCTGTCCGATCGCCGAATAACTGCTCAGTGCCTGAGATCCAGGCATGAGCAGTCATCCGGCAGAATCGTTGATCACTGGTTTCTTATGAGAAACCAGTGATCAACATAGAAGATCAGTGTGTGCAGTGTTATAGGTCCCTATGGGACCTATAACACTGCAAAAAAAAAGTGAAAAAAAAAAGTGAATAAAGATCATTTAACTCCTCCCCTATTAAAAGTTTGAATCACCCCCCTTTTCCAATAAAAAAAAAACACAGTGTAAATAAAAATAAAAATAAACATATGTGGTATCACCGCGTGCGGAAATGTCCGAATTATAAAAATATATCATTAATTAAACCGCTCGGTCAATGGCGTGCGCGCAAAAAAATTCCAAAGTCCAAAATAGTGCATTTTTGGTCACTTTTTATATCATTTAAAAATGAATAAAAAGTGATCAATAAGTCCTATCAATGCAAAAATGGTACCGTTAAAAACTTCAGATCACGGCGCAAAAAATGAGCCCTCATACCGCCCCATACAAGGAAAAATAAAAAAGTTATAGGGGTCAGAAGATGACAATTTTAAATGTATTAATTTTCCTGCATGTAGTTATGATTTTTTCCAGAAGTCCGACAAAATCAAACCTATATAAGTAGGGTATCATTTTAATCGTATGGACCTACAGAATACATATCAGGTGTCATTTTTACCGAAAAATGTACTACGCAGAAACGGAAGCCCCCAAAAGTTACAAAACAGCGTTTTTTTTTTCAATTTTGTCGCACAATGATTTTTTTTCCCGCTTCACCATAGATTTTTGGGCAAAATGACTGACGTCATTACAAAGTAGAATTGGTGGCGCAAAAAATAAGCCATCATATGGATTTTTAGGTGTAAATTTGAAAGAGTTATGATTTTTTAAAGGCAAGGAGCAAAAAACGAAAATGCAAAAACGGAAAAACCTCCGGTCCTTAAGGGGTTAAGGGGTTAAGGCCAAAATCACCTTGGTCCTTAAGGGGTTAGAGAGAAACAGAGTCACCCACACTATGTAACTGTAGATTCAGGTTAGTATGGGTGAGCCTACTTTCAAACGTTTTTGACTAGATGAAAATTTGTGAGGAGATTCAGGTGATTTTTATGCTAGTATTTTCTTCTTAACCTGTTCAGGACCCTTGACGTACGCGTAAGTCATGACGCCCTGGTACTTAAGGACCCATGACATATGAGTACGTCATGGAGAAATCCGGTCCCCGCCAGGCGAGGATCAGACCGGGATGCCTGCTGAAACATTCAGCAGGCATCCCATGCAAACGCCCAGGGGGTCATTAGACCCCACATGTCAGCGATCACAGAAAACCGCAAGCAAATTCACACTTGTGCATCGCTCTGATTCCAGTGATGCCGGTCACTGGTGACCCACTGACCCGGAGATACAAGGTGATCGGGGGTGTAGAATACACCCCCCAATCACCTCCTGTATCTATGGGGAGGTGCTATTGGCTAGCCGGCAGGGGAGGGGTTAACCGCATCCTCCTGCAGCCCCCGCGGCTGACTGGGTTCAGTCAGCGGTCAGAGCTACTGGAGGAAGACCGGGACCCTCCCTCTGCCGAGATAGAAGCCCCCCATAGATCAGGGAAAGCATGCAGCCATGGGAAAGGTAGGGTAAAAAGTTAAAAAAAATTTCCGACCCCCCGACCCCCTAATAGGTCCCCAAGGGTCCTTTTTCAGCGTGATCCGGGCCCTATTAGGGGTTCAGGGCGCTGCATTTGGCCCCCCATTTTTTTTGGGCCGCAGCACTTCCCCCCCCCCATAAAGTTATAGTTACACCAATCACACAGTAAATACTCTCTCTCCCCCCCCCCCGACACCGCCAATCCCCCACCACCCCCCGCCACCGTAGAAAAAAGGCGATGGCTCGCCAGACATTTTCGGCAGCGGAGGCATACGCTTTTCTTGCCTCCGACTCCGAATGTGCCAGTGAGGACGATGAAGATCCTACATTCCTGTGTTCTTCATCGTCCTCATCATCTAGTACAGATGATGAGTCCCCTGTACGGCGGCGGAGACGCCGCCAGGCGAGGCCACGCACCCCCCATGAAAGTGGCCCAGTGGCTGGCACTAGAACAAGCGACTGCCGCTGGCACTAGGAGTCCGACCCCCCAGACAAGTTTACTGGAGCCCCCTTCCGGTGAACCTGTCTGGAGACCCCCCAGAGGGTTATCAGCCACGGGTTCCGGAGTTTGTTGGTGACTCCGAAATCCGGATTGACAATTCTGGATTCACTGAAACTGACTATTTCAGTTATTTTTTCAGTGACAGTTTTGTCAATCTGATGGAGCAGACGAATCTGTACGCCCAGCAGTTCATCGCCCACCACCCAGATTCTTTTTTGGCCAGGTACAATGAATGGTACGCCATTGATGCAGCAGAGATGAGGACATTTTGGGGCCTCTTGCTGCATATGGGCTTGGTCAAAAAGCCAAGTGTCAGACAGTACTGGAGCGGAGACATCCTATACAAGACCCCGCTGTACAGTATGGTCATGGCACGGAAGCGGTTCAAGGCCATTCGGAAATGCCTGCATTATGCAGATATTGAGGCATGTCCACCCCAAAGTGATCCCACCTATGACTGGCTTTACAAAGTGAGGCCGGTCATCGATCACTTAGGGGCCACATTTTTGGAGGCCTAGGTACCGCTCAGGGAGCTCTCGGTCGATGAGTCTCTTATCAGTTTTAAGGGGAGACTCATCTTCCGCCAGTATATTCCCTCGAAACAGGCGCGGTATGGCGTGAAGCTCTATAAACTTTGTGAGAGTACCTCCGGGTACACTCTCAAGTTTAGAGTGTATGAGGGACGAGATTCCCGTATTGAACCCTCAGATTGTTCCCCCACTCTGGGTGTTAGCGGGAAACTCGTTTGGGACCTTATGCACCCATTGCTGGATAAGGGTTACCACGTGTACGTGGACAACTTTTATACCAGCATCCCTCTCTTCACATCCCTTGCCGCCAGATCCACGTCCGCTTGTGGGACCGTGCGGAAAAGCCAGAGAGGCCTCCCTCTAAATTTTCTGCAGACACCTATTCCCAAGGGTGAGTCCAGTGCCCTTGCCCATGAAAACCTGTTGTTGGTCAGGTATAAGGATAAGAGGGATGGCCTTATGCTGACCACTATTCATGGCAGCGGCAGCTCACCTGTCCCTGTGCGAGGTACCACAACACCGGTCCTCAAGCCTGATTGTATTCTGGACTACAATCGGTATATGGGGGGAGTTGATCTTTCTGATCAAGTCCTCAAGCCATACATGACCATGCGCAAAACACGGGTATGGTACAAAAAAGTTGTCTACATGGTACAGGTTGCCATGTACAATGCTTTTGTACTGTCCCAGCACGCTGGCAACACAGGGACATTGCATCTTCTTCTTGGAACTGGAGGAGAGTGTGTTACAAGAGGGGGATTCGGAAGAACACAACCTATCAATGTGACACTTGCCCCGATCATCCGGGCCTTTGCATTAAGGATTGCTCCAGGGAGTATCACACTTCCATGGAGTACTAAATTTTCCCTTCTCATTTTAATTTTCCATAATTTGACCCCAATGTACCAAGTCCAGAGTACATTCCAAGTTTTAACCCCATAAACCACTAAATTGCCCAAAATAATGTTTCATCTAAAAAAAAACAAAAAAAAACTGATAAGACCTCTGGGGGTATTTAACCTCTTCAGGACGCAGGGCGTATGGATATGTCCTGCATTCCGAGTCCTTAAGGACGCAGGGCGTATCCATACGCCTGTGGGAAATCCGGTCCCCACCGCTAGCCGGTTGGGAACCGGAGCCGGATGCCTGCTGAAATCGTTCAGCAGGCATCTCGGCATATCGCCCAGGGGGGTCATCAGGACCCCCCATGTCGGCGATCGCAGCACATCGCTCATCAATTCAGATGAGCCATGTGCTGCAATTCCGTTCCCCGACGCTCGCCGGGCGGGGATCGGAGCCGGATGTCTGCTGATTTCTATCAGCAGACATCCTGGCAGTGTGCCGGAGGAGGTCCGGAGGACCTCCTATACCGGCGATCGCTGCAGGACGACGGTAACTACTAACCGGCGTTCTGCAGCGGTTCCGGGTCATCAGGGTCACGTGTGACCCTGTGACCCGGATATAGATGGTGACTGGTGGTGTAGTATACACCACCAATCCCCATCCATGCTGTATTGGGGGCTATCATTGTGGCCACCCCCCTCAGTACAGTTGTGATTGGGTGGCCAAAGTGGCCACACCAATCACAATGTAATGGGAGGGGATTGGGTGGGCTAGGAGCATGTTGCTCCATTCTGCCCGCCATTTCAGAGAGATCTGGTGTGCAGGACGGAGCCCCGTGCTGCCCACCATCCCCTCAGTTAAAAAAAAAAGTGCCCCTTGCCCCCTTTCTGTGGCCCCTTGGCACGGAAATCCCCAGGGATAGCTTTAGATTTAGGTAGGGACAGGCTTTTTTTCAGCATACTTCAGTGGGGGTCCGTGGGTCCGTAGCACCTTTAGCTGCGTGACTCCGGCCTTGCTGGGTCGCTGCGGTCTGCCGCCAGCCTTTTTTTTGGCGCATATCTTTTTTTTTTTTTCCTAAGCGTGTGTGCGGACCCTCTTAGTTATAAAAGAGCGGTCCGCCTCCGTTTGTTAAAGCCCACCCGCCGCTGATCCGTCCCGTAGTACTGATCAGCGGTTTTTTTTTTTGTGGTGCCGGCGTTTTTTTTTCCGCGTTTTCTAGCGCTTTTTTTCACCCATAGGCGGTCCGTGCCACCAGTAGCAGGCGTGTACTGTGTGGCCGGACCTTACCTGTGTGTGTGCGGCGTGCCTCACCAGTGTCAGTGATTTATCACTGATCAGCGTTTTTTTGTGGTAAAGGTACTTTTTTTGGTTAACGCGTATTCTTTTTTTGCACCCATAGGCGGTCCGTGCCACCAGTAGCAGGCGTGTACTGTGTGGACGGACCGTACCTGTGTGTGCAGCCTGTCCCACCGCTGTCAGTGATTTATCACTGAACAGCATTTTTTTTGGGTTCAGGCGGGTGCATTTTCGGGTTTAAGCGTTTTTTTATTTTTCTGTTTTTTTGTGTGGGGGGTCTGTGTACAAGCCACCAGCCACTGTTCTGGGCTGAGTGGCCGGACACCCCACTGACTTCTGCGCCCCCTGCCGCCGCAAGCACTAATCAGTGCGCACACCACTGATTGGATAAACGCTTTTTTTTGGTGCAGGGCTTTTTTGCGCTAGAAGTCCCTTTTTTGTTTTTAAAAAAAGTCCCCTTTTTATTTTTTTTCTGTTGGGGCGGGTTAGTTTAGTTAGGTTAGGGCGGGTTAGGGAGGTAGTATCGCACCACACCACACACAGCACATACACCAATAAAGTTTTCCCCCCCACACACACACATACCCGTATCCCCATTAGAGTAGAGAAATGGCCCGCAGAGCGTTTTCGGCAGAGGAGGCATAGGCCATAATTGCCTCCGACACCGAGAGCGGCTCAGAGGACGATGAAGACCCCACCTTCCTTATTTCATCGTCCTCCTTATCATCTAGTTCTGATGATGAGCCACCAAGGCGGCGTAGACGCCGCCGTGCGGCGCCGCAAACCTCCTCTGCCCTTGACCCTGTGCCCCATGCTAGTATGAGTCCCCCTGGCGCTCATACTAGTGAAGCCCCCCAGCCAAGCTCACTGGTACCTCGTACCGGAGAACTTGTCTGGGCTGAGCCAGCGGACCACGAGCCCGTGATTCCTGAGTTTGTTGGCGACTCAGGAATCAAGATTAACATCGCCGGGTTCACTGAAAAGGACTTTTTCGTTCATTTTTTCAGTGACGACTTTGTTAATCTAATGGTTACACATACGAATCTGTACGCCCAACAGTTCATCGCTGCTAACCCGGGCTCACTTTTAGCTAGACCCGGCGGCTGGACTCCAGTGGATGCAGCCGAAATGAGGACCTTTTGGGGCCTTGCGCTGCATATGGGTCTAGTTAAAAAACCCAGTGTCAGGCAATATTGGAGTGGGGACATCCTGTACCAGACCCCGCTCTACAATATGGCCATGACACGTCCCCGGTTCGAGGCCATTCGGAGATGTTCGCATTATGCTGATAATGCGGCATGTCCCCCCTCGAACTGATCCTGCGTATGACTGCCTGTATAAAATCAGGCCGGTCATCAATCACTTCGGGGCCAGATTTTGGGAGGCCTATGTCCCTGGAAGGGAGGTCGCTATTGATGAGTCTCTCATCAGCTTTAAGGGGAGACTCAGCTTCCGGCAATACATCCCGACCAAGTGAGTGCGGTATGGCGTGAAGATGTATAAACTTTGCGAGAGTACCTCTGGGTACACTTGCAAGTTTATGGTGTATGAGGGACGAGATTCCCGCATTGAACCCCCAGATTGTTCCCCCACTCTGGGTGTTAGCGGGAAAATCGTTTGGGGCCTTTTGCACCCATTGCTAGATAAAGGTTACCACCTTTACGTGGATAACTTTTATACTAGTATCCCTCTCTTCACATCCCTCGCCGCCAGATCCACGCTCGCTTGTGGGACAGTCCGGAAGAATCAAAGAGGCCTTCCTTCCTATCCCCTGCAGACTCCTATCCCCCGGGGTGAGTCCCGTGCCTTTTCCCATGAGAACCTGTTGTTGGTCCGGTATAAGGACAAGAGGGATGTCCTTATGCTCACCACAATTCATGGGAATGGCAGCACCCCTGTCCCTGTGCGAGGTACCGTGGGACCGGTCCTCAAGCCCGATTGTATTCTGGACTACAATCGGTATATGGGGGGAGTTGATCTTTCTGATCAAGTCCTCAAGCCATATAATGCCATGCGGAAAACACGCGTATGGAACAAAAAAGTTGCGGTCTACATGGTACAGGTTGCCATGTACAACGCTTTTGTACTGCACAAGTACGCTGGCAACACAGGGACATATCTGCAGTTCCAAGAGGAAGTTCTAAAGGCCCTCATCTTTGGTGACCGCCAAAGAGCGGGTCAGAGCACCTCTGGAACTTCAGGTCCCCGGATCGTCCCCGGCCAACACTTTCCAGGTGTGATCCCCCACACTGGAAAGAAGGGACGATCTCAGAAGAAATGCAGAGTGTGTCGCAAGAGGGGAATTCGGAAGGACACCACCACTCAATGCGACACTTGCCCCGATCATCCGGGCCTCTGCATAGGCTGCTTCAGGGAGTATCACACTTCCATGGAGTTCTAAATTTTCTATCCTTTGCCCTAATTTTCATTCCCCAAAATTCGACTCCAATGTACCAGTCCAGAGTACATTATCTTCCAAATTTTATACCAAACCCCCCCCCCCCCCAAAAAAAAGACAAAAAACACCTTTTTCCCAATACCCCCAATATCTTTTTTATTTCTTCTCCCTAAAAAATGGGTCATGGGACACAGAGTCAACAGCATTGGAGGTTTGCAGTTGCCTCAAATGTGCAACGCTCTCTCCCCACCTGAGCGGGTTGCGCATTTGAGGTAACAGAATAGGGACAGCGCCACACATCCCCTTCCCAGAATGATGATTCAGAGTATAGGGTTTGGGGCGGGCATCCTTTTAACTTTTGGCTGTACTCTGGGTCATCATTCTTGGAAAATAATTGGCATATCAGTAATAAAATTGCAATTTTCTTCCCCCCCCCCCCCCCCCCATAGTACACTTCATCCATTCCTGGAAAATAAATGAAGGGAACACCCGTCTGTTCCAAATCTCCACTTCACCCTATACACCTTCCCTAGGGGGTGTACTGTTTGTAGTATTCTCACATGTGGGTGTTCCTTTCTTGTATTTTCCTCTGAATGTATGTAACTGTTAGGTCCGTAACAAACATCCACCTCCAATGCGAAGAGTTCTCGCTGAGCTCTGTCATAATTCCAGGAGACAATTCGGAGTCACATGTTAGTTGTTTCCAGAAAAATGAAGCAGAGCATAGGTTGAAAATTGCAATTTTCAAAAGCTACCCTTCATCCATTCCTGGAAAATAAATTTAGGAAACACCCGTGCTTTCAAAATGTCCTCTTTACCCCTATACCCATTCCTTAGGGTGGGTACTTTCTGTAATGGTGTCACATGTGGGTGTTTCATTTTTGTATTTTCCTCGGAATGTATGTAACCGTCAGCTATTGATATGCTAAAGGACACAAATACAAAGTGACCTCTATGACTTCTGAGCCTTGTTGTGCGCCCGTCCATCACGTTACCCCATATGTGGATGTATTTTTATAGTCAGGGGGAAAAGCCCTCCAAAATTTGTAACCCAATTCCTCATATTACCCCTTGTGAAAATGTTAAAAATTGGGTAACCCCAGCATTTTACTGTAAAAAAAAAAAAAAAAAAATTTTCAATTTATGGCCCACTTTTCAAAAAACCTGTGAGGTGTTATTTCCCGCTGTACCCCTTGTTATGTTCATTGAGGGGTGTAGTTTCTAAAATGGTGTCACATGTGCGGTTTTTTTTTCTGTTGGGGGCTTTATAAATGCACATGACCCTCGACTTCAATTTCAACAAAATTTTCACTCCTTCTATTCTGAGCATTGTAGTGCGTCCACAGAGCAATTTACATCCACATATGGGGTATTTTTTTTCTCAGACAAAATTGTTCTTCAAATTTTGGGGGCCTTTTGCCCTATTACCCAATGTGAAAATGAAACATTTGGGGTAACACTATCAATATAGTGCAAAAAAAATCAAATTTTTCACTTTTATGGCCCACTGTTCAAAAAACCTGTGAGGTGTAAGTACTCACTGTAACACTGTTACATTCCCCAAGGGGTCTAGTTTCCAAAATGGTATGCCATGTGTTTTTTTTTTTTTTTGCTGTCCTGGCACCATAGGGGCTTCCTAAATGCGACATGCCCCCAGAGCAAAATTTGTAACTCCTTCTCTTCTGAGACCTGTAGTGCACCAGGAGAGCACTTTTCTCCCGCATATGGGGTGTTTTCTGAATCGGGAGAAATTGGGCTTCAAATTTTGGGGGGTATTTTCTGCTTTAACCCTTTGTAAAAATGTAAAATTTTTGAGAAACCAAGCATTTTAGGTAAAAAATATATATATTTTTTTTACATATGCAAAAGTCATGAAACCCCTGTGGGATATTAAGGTTCACTTTACCCCTTGTTACGTTCCCCAAGGGGTCTAGTTTTCAAAACGGTATGCCATGTGTTTTTTTTTTTTTGCTGTCCTGGCACCATAGGGGCTTCCTAAATGCGGCATGCCCCAAAGCAAAATTTGCTTCCAAAAAGCCAAATGTGACGCCTTCTCTTCTGAGACCTGTAGTGCGCCAGCAGAGCACTTTTCACCCCCATATGGGGTGTTTTCTGAATCGGAAGAAATTGGGCTTCAAATTTTGGGGGGTATTTTCTGCTTTAACCCTTTGTAAAAATGTAAAATTTTTGAGAAACGAAGCATTTTAGGTAAAAAATATATATATTTTTTTACATATGCAAAAGTCGTGAAACCCCTGTGGGGTATTAAGGTTCACTTTACCCCTTGTTACGTTCCCCAAGGGGTCTAGTTTCCAAAATGGTATGCCATGTGTATTTTTTTTTTGCTGTTTTGACACCCTAGGGGCTTCCTAAATGTGACATGCCCACCCAAAACCATTTCAGAAAAATGTTCTCTCCAAAATCCCCTTGTCGCTCTTTCCCTTCTGAGCCCTCTACTGCGCCCGCCGAACAATTAACATAGACATATGAGGTATGTGCTTACTCGAGAGAAATTGGGCTACAAACATAAGTATAAATTTTCTCCTTTTACCCCTTGCAAAAATTGGGTAAAAAATGAAGATGTTGAATTTTCTCCTTCACTTTGCTGCTATTCCTGTGAAACACCTAAAGGGATAAAACACTTACTGAATGTCATTTTGAATACTTTGGGGGGTGCAGTTTTTATAATGGGGTCATTTATGGGGTATTTCTAATATGAAGACCCTTCAAATCCACTTCAAACCTGAACTGGTCCCTGAAAAATATCGAATGTGAAAATTTTGTGAAAAATTTGAAAATTGCTGCTGAAATTTGAAGCCCTCTGGTGTCTTCCAAAAGTAAAAACATGTCAATTTTATGATGCAAACATAAAGTAGACATATTGTATATGTGATCCAAAAAAATATATATTTTGAATATCCATTTTCCTTACAAGCAGAGAGCTTCAAAGTTAGAAAAATGCTAAATTTTCATTTTTTTCATAAAATTTGGGGATTTTTCACCAAGAAAGGATGCAAGTTACCATAAAATTTTACCACTATGTTAAAGTAGAATATGTCATGAAAAAACAATCTCGGAATCAGATTGATAAGTAAAAGCATTCTAGAGTTATTAATGTTTAAAGTGACAGTGGTCAGAATTGCAAAAAAGGGCTCAGTCCTTAAAGTGAAAAATGGCTCAGTCCTTAAGGGGTTAAAAAAAAATGGGTCATGGGTCACTGAGTCACTATCATCAGGGATTTTTTATGTTGCCTCAAATGCGCAGCGCTCTCTCTCCACCTGAGCGGGGTGCGCATTTGAGGCAACAGGTTAGGGACGGCCACACACACACATCACATTCCCAGAATTATAATTCAGAGCATAGGGTTTGGGGTGGGCATATTTTTTAGTTTTGGCTATGCTCTGGGTCATCATTCTGGGAACATAATCTGTTTTATAATTGTATGTCCACTGTCCCCCTTGTTAGTAATTAGTGTACCCCATCTAATGCCCCTTGAGGGGGGTCCCACTGTTCTGGCTCCATAGGAGAAAGTCACAGCTCAAGGACCCTGACTGATCTCCGACACCTCTAAGACCGGTGTGCATGCTGTTTACGCCCAGACATGAGGTATGTCCTTACTCCAAAGAAATGTATTTACACATTTACAATGACATTTTCTCCTTTTACCACTTGTGAAAATGAAAAATTTGGGGTAACCCCAGCATTTTAGTGTAAAAAAATCATTTTCATTTTCATATCCCACTTCATGAATATTTATCAAACACCTGTGGGGGGTTAAGGTTATACATTTTGGGGGGCATTTTCTCCTATTATCCCTTGTAAAAATTTAAAATTTGGGAGAAAACTAGCATTTTAGTGGAAAAAAAAATAATTTACACATCCAACTTTAACAGAAAGTCGTGAAACACCTGTGGGGTGTTAAGGCTCACTTGTTATGTGCCTTGAGGGGTGTAGTTTCCAAAATAGTATGCCATGTGGTTTTTTTTTTTTGCTGTTCTGGCACCATAGGGGCTTCATAAATGTGACATGCCCCCAAAAACCATTTCAGAAAAACTCACTCTCCAAAATCCCACTGTCGCTCCTTCCCTTCTGATCTCTCTACTGTGCCCGCCGAACACTTGACATACACATATGAGGTATTTCCTTACTCGAGAGAAATTGGGTTACACATTTTAGGAAGATTTCTCTCCTTTTACCCCTTGTAAAAATTCAAAAACTGGGTCTACAAGAACATGCCAGTGTAAAAAATGAAGATTTTGAATTTTCTCCTTCAATTTGCTGCTATTCCTGTGAAACACCTAAAGGGTCAACAAACCTTTTGAATGTCATTTTGAATACTTTGAGGGGTGCAGTTTTTATAATGGTGTAATTTGTGGGGTATTTCTAATATGAAGGTCCTTCAAATCCACTTCAAAACAGAACTGGTCCCTGAGAAATTTCGATTTTGAAAATTTTGTGGAAAATTGGAAAATTGCTGCTATACTTTGAAGCCCTCTGATGTCTTCCAAAAGTAAAAACATGTCAACTTTATAATGCAATCATAAAGTAGACATTTTGTATATGTGAATCAATATATAATTTATTTTTAATATTCATTTTGCTTATAAGCAGAGAGCTTCAAAAATAAAAAAAAATACATGCAAAATGTTCATCTTTTCATCAAATTTTTGAATTTTTCATCAAGAAATGATGCAAGTTTCGACAAAATTTTACTGCCAACATAAAGTAGAATATGTCACGAAAAAATTATCTCGGAATCAGAATGAAAGGTAAAAGCATCCCAGAGTTATTAATGCTTAAAGTGAAAGTGGTCAGATGTGCAAAAAATGGCCGGGTCCTACAGTGAAAATTGGCTGGGTCCTTAAGGGGTTAAAGGGGTACTCCGGTGGAAAACTTTTTTTTTTTTTTTAAATCAACTGGTGCCAGAAAGTTAAAAAGATTTGTAAATCTGATTTGTAAATTTTTCTATTAAAAAATCTTAATCCTTCTAGAGTAGAAGAAAATCCCCATAGCAAACATATGCTGCTCTGGACAGTTCCTAAAATGGACAGAGATGTCAGCAGAGAGCACTGTGGTCATGATGTCAGCAGAGAGCTCTGTGTTCCAAAAAGAAAATAATTTCCTCTGTAGTTTTCAGCAGCTATTAAGGATTAAGATGTTTTAATAGAAGTCATTTACCAATCTGTTTAACTTTCTGGCACAGGTTGATAAAAAAAAAAGGACCCCTTTAACTTTACTGGAAGTGGGCCGCTGCTATATGTGTAATTCTTTCTCTCACCTGCTCCAGCAGTAGCTCCCTTCTGCTGACAAGGAGGGATGAATATTTATGGAAGGGTGGAGTTATCACTGTTGCAGGAGGGAGAAAGCATTACACACAGCAGGTGCCACCTCCAGCGAAGATAAAATTGCATACTAACAACAAGATGATCTCTAGAATAACTGCTAAGTTTTTTACCTGGCAAGAAGAGTTAGAAATAACTGGCCTTTAAATGGACACTGTCAGATCTCAAAATGTTATATATAGTATTTTTTTTATATTATATATATATATATATATATATATATATATATATATTTGCAATTTTTCAAGTTTAATAACAAAACATAACACTCCAGGTAGTCAACCCATCAGTGCCCAAATAACAGGAAGGCAGTAACAGAGCTTCTTAAGAAGGAATGGGACAGCAAGAGGAGTAGAACAGCCCAACACAGACCACAACCTAACAATCACATACATACACACAGACAGACACACAGACAGACACACCCCAGAGACACCCCCCACCACCACCACGCAAAATAAGTAACCCAACACCAGACTGGATCTAAGCCTGAGAGTGCACCAAGGAGAATCGGTCGACTCCTCCAACAGCAACCAGGGCTGCCAAACTTTATCAAACTTCTTGGGGCACTTACGGCTGATATACAAGGTACGATACAGCTGTACATACCTATTAACCATGTTGATCCAGCGGGAAAGAGTGGAAACTGCAGTATGTAAGGCATGTAAGAATGTACCCACATTCAGCGAACGATGAAAACAAAGATCTGAGGAAGAAACACCAATACATTTTAGTTTAATGGGAGTATAATATAGATGCAGGACAAAACGGGATTGAATCAGCAGATCCCTAGCGCCAACCACCGTAGCTTAGTAAGTCAACTCCACCTCCTTCCACTGAGCAGGCACATCCTCCACCCATTTGAGATAAGCTAAGCCAAACGGACTAGGTCCCACAGATTGGAGTAAGGTATAAGCCTGTGTCAGTGGTTTTGTAAGATCGGTGGTACACAGGAGCAACTTGACATCAGGAGCGACATCCAGGGAACCAAACTGTGCATGAACCGCATGTCTCAACTGAAGATAACGGTAAAAGGCACTCTGAGGGACATTGAAACGGATATGCATCTCAGGAAAGGAATTATGCTCACCAAACAAGTGAATGGCAAATTTGACTTCATGGACTCCCCAAAACCCAGCTGCCTCCAATGACTGCAGGTGAGGGAAATGTGCATTTGCCCACAGGGGTGCTCTCGGAGAAATGGCCGGCTGCGGAAAGCGCCCAGATACCACAGACCAAAATCGCCGCCACCATCCTAAGAGAGCCTGGCAAAGAAGGAGAATACCTGTATAACGAATTAGTAAGAGACTCATACGAACCCATGAGACCTCCCGCCAAAGCCATAGTCACATTAGAGACATCCAGATCGATCCACCAGGCTGCATACACCAGCTGAGAAACAAGGAAATAATTGTGCATATTCGGAGCTGCCAAGCCACCCCGCTGCTTTGGCGCTTGGGGTAGAGCCCCGACCCAACCTCGGAGGCTCTGGAGGGAATGTTTGGGATAGGTAAAACAGATACAGGGATTTCGGAAGTTAAAATCATTTAACCCCTTAACGACGCAGGACGTATATTTACGTCCTGCGCCGGCTCCCGCGATATGAAGCGGGATCGCGCCGCGATCCCGCATCATATCGCGTGGGTCCCGGCGCTAATCAACGGCCGGGACCCGTGGCTAATACCACACATCGCCGATCGCGGCGATGTGCGGTATTAACCCTTTAGAAGCGGCGGTCAAAGCTGACCGCCGCTTCTAAAGTGAAACTGAAAGTATCCCGGCTGCTCAGTCGGGCTGTTCGGGACCGCCGCGGTGAAATCGCGGCGTGCCGAACAGCTGATCGGACACCGGGAGGGCCCTTACCTGCCTCCTCGGTGTCCGATCGACGAATGACTGCTCCGTGCCTGAGATCCAGGCAGGAGCAGTCAAGCGCCGATAATGTTGATCACAGGCGTGTTAATACACGCCTGTGATCAGGATGAGAGATCAGTGTGTGCAGTGTTATAGGTCCCTCTGAGACCTATAACACTGCAAAAAAAAAGTAAAAAAAAAGTGTTAATAAAGGTCATTTAACCCCTTCCCTAATAAAAGTTTGAATCACCCCCCTTTTCCCATAAAAAAAATAAAACAGTGTAAAAAAAAAAATAAATAAACATATGTGGTATCGCCGCGTGCGTAAATGTCCGAACTATAAAAATATATCATTAATTAAGCCGTACGGTCAATGGCGTACGCGCAAAAAATTCCAAAGTCCAAAACTGCGTATTTTGGTAACTTTTTATAACATTAAAAAATGAATAAAAAGTGATCAAAAAGTCAGATCAAAACAAAAATCATACCAATAAAAACTTCAGATCACGGCGCAAAAAATGAGTCCTCATACCGCCCCGTACGTGGAAAAATAAAAAAGTTATAGGGGTCAGAAGATGACATTTTTAAACGTAAAAATTTTCCTGCATGTAGTTATGATTTTTTCCAGAAGTGCGACAAAATCAAACCTATATAAGTAGGGTATCATTTTAACCGTATGGACCTACAAAATAATGATAAGGTGTAATTTTTACCGAAATATGCACTGCGTAGAAACGGAAGCCCCCAAAATTTACAAAATGGCGTTTTTTTTTTTATTTTGTCGCACAATGATTTTTTTTTCCGTTTCGCCGTGCATTTTTGGGTAAAATGACTAATGTCACTGCAAAGTAGAATTGGCGACGCAAAAAATAAGCCATAATATGGATTTTTAGGTGGAAAATTGAAAGGGTTATGATTTTTAAAAGGTAAGGAGGAAAAAACGAAAGTGCAAAAACGGAAAAACCCTGAGTCCTTAAGGGGTTAAAAAATATTCACCCTACCCGCTAAGGATAAGGGCAGGGAAGACCAAGACGAAACGGTCTGCAGTACTAGACAAGAGAGGCTTAAGATTAAAGGGTAGAAAGTCCCCCAAGGAGGCAGTAACCTCCATTCCCAATTAACAGAATCTGTCTACCACCTGGAAGTTGGGAGTGTGGCACCCTGGGAGAGGCATCAGGGACGACGTGGCCCAATTGACTTGCTGGCCCAAAAAACGAGCCACACCGATCAAGGAGGTCAAACAACGCCGCCAAGGAGCCCCCAGCATCCGCCAAGTAGACTAGGATGTTATCAGCATACATACAGACCATGAATAGACAAGGAGGTGTGGATAACTGCAGCCAAGGGCTTTATTGCCAGCGCAAACAAAAAGGGTGCTATAGGACAACCCTGTCTCGTGCCCCTCCCCAAGTAAAAGAAATCAGACACCTCGAGATTAGTACAAATTCAAGCCCTAGGCCTGTAAAAGGAGGCAAATCCAAGATCTAATTTTAGGGCCAAACCAGAGAACCCGCATCAGGCACCAAATATATTGCCATTTCACAGAGTCAAAAGCCTTATTAAAGGAGAACTCCGGAATAGGAAAATTATCGTCCATACTGCCGGCAGTAAAAAAATAAACAGTTACATACCGTCCCACGCTCCCCTGGTGCCTCCGGTAACTGGCTCCGGCCTCCGCCGCGATCCTCTTCCTGGTTGCCGGTGGTCGGAGAGTCATACTGCACTCAGCCAATTACTGGACGCAGTGAAGTCCCGACTCGGCCAGCAATAGGCTGAGCGGCAGTGTGACGTTTTCGGCCCCGGCAGCAGGTGCCGGTGTAGTGAAGAATTGTGTGTCTTGAAGCGTTCTCACACTGTCGCTCAGCCTATCGCCGGCCGAGTCAGGACTTCGCTGCGGCCGGTGATTGGCTGAGTGCAGTATGACTCGCCGACCGCTGGCAACCAGGAAGGGGATTGTGGCGGATGCCGGAGCCAGTTACTGGAGGCACCGGGGGAGCGAAGGAAGGTATGTACCTGTTTATTTGTTTTTACTGCCGGCAGTATGGACGATAATTTTCCTATTCCGAAGTTCTCCTTTAATATCAAGGCTAGCTACAAATCCCGAAGAGGCATCCCCCTCTACCGCAGAGATATTAAGCTGGAGCCGCTTCACATTCATGTCAGTAGTCAGTCCTACCCGACATAAACCCAGTCTGGTCAGGATGAACGAGGGAAAAAATAACCCCTTTTACCAGAATTTTACCAGAATTTTGATTTCCACATTAAGTAGTGAAATTGTTCGATAGGAGTCCAGCATGGTAAGATCCTTGCCTTGCTTGAGCAAAACTACAATTAGAGCCTCCCCCATTGAGTCTGGAAGCACTCCCAACTCGGAAGCCACCCGATAGTTTCATCAAAATAGGGACGAGCGTCTCCTCATTCATCCTGTACCAGCCTCCTACCATACCATCCAAGCCCGGTGTCCTCCCCGTGGGCAAGTCTCTGATGGCCTGTGTTACCTCATTCACAGAAAAGAGAGTATCAAGGGCAGAATATTGGGGCATGGTCAATAGAGTAAGGGACAGATCCTTAAGGAAGGGACAGAGCCCATCCGGAGCAACAGGAGACTGAGAAGGTATTTGGCACTATAAAAGTATAGGGCACTAAAAAAAAAGTCCCTAAAGACACCAACCCGGGGAGTATCTTGGATACAGGGAATCGAAGCTGAGTGACTCTCCTTTGCTAAGTAAGCTAGGAGATTCCCATTTTTGTCCCCAAATTAAAGAGAGCAGCTTCTCTATCTATCAGTTTCTTTTGAGCCTGATCCCTATGTATAATCAATAAGGCTCTCTGTGCTTTAGCCCAGGACTGCTCTGCTGCAGGGGAAGGATCACGGACCACTGCCGCCTCCAGCACACCAATCTCTAGTTGCAAGGACCTCTCCCTAGCCGCATGTGCTATTCTCTGTCCAGCCAACCCCGCAATAAAGGTCTAATTCAACCCACTGAACGAGGACATTAGGGTAATCAGCATTATGTTCCCAGTAACAACTATGGGCAACCCACAAAGCTTCAGACACAGCGTCAGCCTGGAGCCATCCCGATTGCATCGTCCATACCCTAGAAGAGGGGGCGGGGGCCTAGATTAAGGGTAAGAACAGAAGCAGAATGGTCTGAAATCCCTCTACAAATATACAGAATGTCGCTTACCACGGGCAAAAGATCAGCTGAGGCGAAGGCAAGGTCAATTCGAGAAAATTACTTGCATATGGAAGAGAAAGGAAAACGCCAAGTCAGTCGGAGACTTCCATCTCCATAGTCCAGTGAACGGCAGACAGGGGAGCACAGGACCGCCGCTTCACCCCTCAGTGCTCCCAGCAGCCACGCACCACTGCCGACACTAACAGGAGCCTCTGAGAGTCAGCGCAGGCAGCGGGACCTCTGGGCAGCTGTTACGACTACTCCCAGTGAGTACCGGCCTGCAGGGTGTTAGAAAGCAGAAGAAAAGAGCCGGTACAGGGGGAGCTCCGGAAAGTGCGTCCGGTCAGCACCCCATCCAGGCCACTCCCCCATGTAGTACATCTTTTCAAAACATTAACCTTTCTAATATACTTAAGAAAAATGGATTTCCTTTTTTATAGAAATCATGGCTTATAAAATCATGGCTTTGTCCCAGCTGAAGCACAGACATGGACAAATACAGTAAGTGAGGGTGGGCTAGCACTCCTCTGTACTCTCTCCTGTCCTATCAGACTGTGCTTCACAGCTGGGACAAAGTCATGATTTTATAAGCCATGATTTCTGTAAAAAGGAAATTAAATGTTCTTATAAAATATATTAGATAAGTATCATGAAGAAAAGTGTATCCCCTATCGTGGGGGGGGGGGCCTGCGATCTCCTGTTTGGAGCCCCGATTCTCCAGCACAGGAGCGCGTCACGACCCACGCCTGAAGCGGAGGCCGCCAGCACTCGGACCCCGACGATCTAAAACTATCCCCTATTCTTCAGATAGGGGATACGTTTTTCTTCATTATACTTACTGCTGCTTCCAGACTCAAGGAGAGAGTCAAGTATAGATGATGTTGAAGGCTCAGCATCAGCTGTAGAACTAATACTGAAGGTGAAGTGGTTTTCTGCTACACCTCCATGATCTCATTTCTTTTTAGAGCAAGCAGCTGTCTGCACTTTTACCTGCACTAGAATGAGGGGTTACACACTGAAATACGTTCAGTTGGTGCTGTGTTATGCTTGTAAATTGTTTCACATCAGATTGCTTCATTCATTTTTGAGAGGTCCTTTTAAAAATAAAAGAAGCGATCTGATTGGTTTCTATGGGCCACTGGTCAGCTCTTCCTCTGCACAGTTTTTGATAAATCTCCTCCATATGTCTGCAGTCCTCATAGTGTAGTAATCTATAAAGCATATATCCTGAATCATAAGGATATATACTTTCCTGATTAACATACTGTGTACTATGAGGACTGAAGACACATAGCACATTCTTATTGTACATGCAATCTCTTTATGTAAAGTACTACTACTATCCTCCTCCTGACCACTCTATTGTGTCACTGAGGACTGGAGGCATACAGGGCTTATTGCACATTCTACCTTCAAAAAGTTCTACTATTATCCTGATTACCATATGTCACGATCACACCCTATCGGTCCAGCTAAGACGCTAGAGAGAGTGTAATGGTGCAAGGGTTAAGGCCACCAGACCTCTGGGTATCCACTACTAGTTCCAGCAAGTCACCAAATTAACCCTTAGATAAACGTGTTTCCACCAGAGCTGCCTTCAGAAAAGGTGAGCTCATATAGAGATCAAATCCCAGAGCTGATTAATTAAACATTTAATCTGATAAAAGGTATCACAGTGCTATATATATATATATATATATATATATATATATATATATATAAACAAATGACACACAGTTACAGAGAGTTTAGCAAGGCAAGTTAAGAAAACAAAAGATGAAGTTCTTACAGCATGATGGTAAAGCCGTCCCTGTCAGTGAGAGTCCAGCTCTTGTCAGCTTTGGGCACAGCCTTGAACAACAGTTGAGTCCAGCATTTTAAGTCTTATCTGCTTCTTTGGAGGGAAACTCCATTCCCCCCCTCCCCTCTGATCCCACCAGGTCGGGCATCTCTCTTCCTAACCCCTTATCTGTTTGATTATATGATGGGACCAGTGTGCGTGACTTCAAAGGAGATACCAAACAGCCAGACCCCCAATAAAATGCAATACACAAACACACAGTCTGAATTACCCTCACCCCCAGGTCTTAGTTTAAACACAGATACAATTATAAAACACATGTATGTTTCCATAATCAGGCCTTGGGCCTGACACCTCCCCCCTTGAGATGGAGACAGAGAGATCTGGCCTATCCAGGCTGATAGATCTGTCTCCCTTAACCATCTATTTCTTTTCTTGACACCACAGGCCCTGCATTCCCAGGCAAAGATGGCACTGAAGGGGCCTATTTCCTAATTTAGCTGCCTTTTCTTTGCAGCTCAGAGCTGTGGGTTGATCTCCACATCCTGGAGGGATCCCTGGCTCTTAGCTTCCTCCACTAGGTCCAGTAGGGGGATAACTACCCAGCCCTTCCTCTGGTGCACTGCATACACTGAGTACCACCTCCTCAGGGTCATAGTATGCCATATTAATGTGGTACTGTCTCTGCCTCTGACCTTTCTCATCAAGGGCAACTACATATGTGGTGGGTTCTAGGCGCTGCAGAAGGGGGAAGGGATCCTCCCAGGCGGCCTGCAACTTATTCTGCCTGATGTGGTTCAGAACCATTACCTTCTGTCCCACTTCATAGACCCGGTCCCTTGCATTGCGATCATACCAGTACTTCTGCCTGGACGGTGCTGCTGTGAGGTTGTCATGTACCAGCCCAGTCAATGCCTGCATCCTGTCCCTGAATCTCAGAACATACTCCACCACAGAAGTCTCAGGGGCATGTAGCCCCCCTTCCCATTCTTCCCTAACTAAATACAACCCACTTCACTTTGTGACCATATAATAACTCAAAGGGCGAGAAACCTGTAGGCTCCTGGGGTACCTCCCTTTAAGCAAATAACAGATGGGGTAAATACTTTTCCCAGTCTCTGCCCTCCGATTCTACAAATGTTTTTAGCATTTGTTTCAAGGTGCCATTGTTACCGGACACTCTGTCCAACCAATGTAGAGGGTTGTGATCAGTTATGACAGTAAAATCCCTGCCATACAGGTATGGCTGTAATTTTTGCAAAGCCCAGACCACAGCTAGACATTCCTTTTCTATGACTGCATAGGCCACTCCCAAATGTCCTGCCAGGGGGGTCTCATGGGCAAACCTCAGCAGCTCTTTCCTGTACTGCCTAGGAATCACTAATGGCCTTTCTCCCTCCTGGGCCCCTAGCATGCCTTTGGAAAGGGACTCCCAGTACAAGATATCATTTTCCCAATATACCCGATGCCCCTCTGTGTCAACATCTATATGCTCAGCACGTTGTCTCAGCACTTCAAGGGAAGGGGCACTGCGCAGAGCTTCCCGGAAATGCTCATTTCCCTCCCCCCATCTTGGGGCATCAGGGAGCACATTTCCCCCAGGTGAACTAGCATCTCCACCTTCCTCTCCCTCAGTTCCAGACATAACAATGTTACACAGGGCTATCACTCCTTCCCTTCCTCCTCCTTAGGCTCACAGGATTGGGACATATCACTCACTGCTGGTCCCTCATCCTTAAATGTCACCAGGGGCACACCAACCCCTCCCCCTAGCCCATCTCCACTAGGTTTTGGCATTGGCAATGCATTATCACCACATTACAATACACCCCATTTCACTTTTGGAAAACATTACTGGTTCAGTCACAGGTAAACATTTATCAATCCCCTGCACTCCCTCCCAGTTACCACGTTTCACAATACACCCCACTTCACTTTTGGAAAACATTACTGGTTCAGTCACAGGTAAACATTTATCAATCCCCTGCACTCCCTCCCAGTTACCACATTTAGCAGTGTCTCCCAAAGTCTCGCACAGTACCTCAGAATGAACAGGGCTCTCTCCTAGCTTTTCCGGTGTGCAGGTAGTGTCCTCTGGAGCATAATGACAGAGCATCCGACCCAAATCATTCCACAGCAGAACATTAACAGCGATGTCCTCAGAGACCCCCACCTCCCGCAAACCTTTGCCTGTACCCCAATCCAGGTACACACGAGCCATGGGCACAGCAGGCCGCACACCTCCAATTCCTTTTAAAGCCATGGTTCTTCCAGGGATGATGTCCTCTGTATCCACCACTTCAGGCCGCACCAAGGTAAAGGAGGCTCCAGAATCTCGCAAACCCACTGTCACCCGGTCACCCACAGTTACACTCTGCAGGTTATTCGCTCTTTTCTCCACCGCTCCGGACACCAGAAGAACGGCTGTGTGTCCTCCAGCTACTGGTGGAGAATTCTTTTTTTGGAGGCAAGTGGCACTCAGGTGCCCAATATTGTTGCATCTGTAACATCGGCGGGTGTCCCCCTGACCCAATGTGGCTCCTGTTGCTTTTGGTGCTGATGGCAAGAATTTTCCAACTGGCTTGGTGCTGCTGGTTGTGCTCTGTGGGTGTGTGGCTCCCCTCCAGGTACTTGCTCCAGCTTGTGCAGATCCACGCTTTGCTGCTGGTGCCCGGTTGTTGGCAAAGTCGTCTCCAAGTTCTGCTGCTTCCATTGCTGTCTTGGGCTTGCGGTCCAATATCCACTCTCTGGCTTCAAAGCTCCGTGTTTGGAGAAACTGATCCAGGACCATCAAGTCCTCCAGGGCCTCATAGGTAGTGACTTGTAGGCCCCCAGTCCATTGCCTGAATGCAGTCCTTAGCTGACCTGCATGTTGAGTGCAGCTTTCTGTGGCACTTTGTTGCAAAGTCCGAAACTTTTTCCGATAAGCCTCTGGAGCAGTGTCGGATCCGGGGGGGGGCAACGGGGCAATTGCCCCCCCCCCCCCCCCCCCCCGAGATTGCTGCCCCCCCGCTCCCTAGCATGGTGGAGCCGAAGCTGTAAGCTCCGGCTCCACCATTCACTAAACTTACACACAGGCTGTGAGTACACCGCGTGTGTGCTGCGGGGATGAGATCCACTAAAGGCTGGCGCGATGACGTCACATCATCGCGCCGGCGCCTGGAGGACCCGTCCCCGCGGCCTGCATAGTGTAAGTAAGGTTATGCTCAGGGCCCAGGGAAACAGGATATGCGCCACTGTTAGGAGGAGGAGGGGGGGGGGGGTCAGAGAAAAGGGAATATTTAATGAGGGTCTGCAGGGCAAAGCACAGGGGGCATAATATGTGAAGAGCACATGACAGGGGGGCCCCCTGTCCTGTGCCCTTCACATATAATGTCCCCTGTGCTGTGCCCCTCACATAATGCCCCTTGTGCTGTGCCACACATATAAATTATATGTGTGGGGCACAGGGGGCATTACATGTGTGGGGCACAGCACAGGGTGGCATTATATGATATAATGCCCCCCCGTCCTGTGCCCCTCACATATAATCCCCCCTGTGCTGTGCCCTTCACATATAATGCCCCCTGTGCTGTGCCCCTCACATATAAATTATATGTGTGGGGCACAGCACAGGGGGCATTATGTGTGGGGCACAGCACAGGGGGGCATTATATGATATAATGCCCCCTGTTCTGTGCCCCACTCTTATAATGCCCCCTGTGCTGTGCCCCTCACATATATTGCCCCCTGTGTTGTTCCCCTCACATAAATTGCCCCCTGTGCTGTGTCCCACACATATAATGCCCCCTGTGCTGTGCCCCTCACATATAATTCCCCATCATGCGCCCCTCATATATAATGCCCCCATCATGCGCCCCTCACATATAATGCCCTCTGTGCTGTGCCCCTCACATATAATGCCCCCATCATGCGCCCGTCATATATAATGCCCCCTGTGCTGTGCCCTTCACATATAATGCCCCCATCATGCGCCCCTCACATATAATGCCCTCTGTGCTGTGCCCCTCACATATAATGCCCCCATCATGCGCCCGTCATATATAATGCCCCCTGTGCTGTGCCCCTCACATATAATGTTCCTGTCATGTGCTCCAAACCAATAATGCCCCCATCATGCGCCCCTCACATATAATGCCTCCTGTGCTGTGCCCCTCACATATAATGCCCCCTGAGGGGACTGGACATGGGGCTTTATATGTGAAGGGCACAGCACAGGGGGCATTATATGTGAGGGGCGCATGATGGGGGCATTATATGTGAGGGGCGGGGCACAGCACAGGGGGCATTATATGTGCGGGACGCATGATGAGGGCATTATATATGAGGGGCGCATGATGGAGGCATTATATGTGAAGGGCAAAGAATGGGGGCATTATATGTGAAGGGCACAGCACAGGGTGCGTTAAATGTGTGGGCCACATGACAGGAGCATTATATGTGAAGGGCACAGCACAGAGGGCATTATTATGTGGGGGGAACAGGACGGGTCATAATTATTATATGTAGGGGCACAAGATGGGGCATTATTACTATATGTGAAGGCACAGAGTGTTTTGCCTTCCAGAAGTATAGTGTATATTATGAGGAATTTCTGGGGTGGTACGTTTTTTAGGGGCCACAATACATTACGGTATTTTACTCAGGGGGTGCACTGCACAGCAAGTTATATTCAGAGAATGCACTGTGTGGTAGTATTAGATTTAGAGGGCACAGTGTGTGGTAGTATTATATTCAGTGGGTACAGTGTGTGATAGTATTATATTTAGAGGGTGCAGTGTGTGATAGTATTATATTTAGAGGGTGCAGTGTGAGATAGTATTATATTCAGAGAGTGCAGTGTTTGGTAGTATTAAATTTAGAGGGCACAGTGTGTGGTAGTATTATATTCAGAGAGTGCAGTGTGTGGTAGTATTATATTCAGAGAGTACAGTGTGTGGTAGTATTATATTTAGAGGGCACAGTGTGTGATAGTATTATATTCAGAGGGGGTAGTGTGTGATAGTATTATATACAGAGGGTACAGTGTATGGCGGTATTATATTCAGAGGTTACAGTGTGTTGTATATTCAGGGGGTACAGTGTGTCAGAATTATATTCAGAGGGTGTGTGCCAGTATTATATTCAAAGAATACAGTGTTTGGCAGTATTATAATTATTGTTTTCATATAGAGGATCAGAATGCGCTGACATAGTGAGGAGACGTCTGGGCATCAAGTTCTGCAGAGAGAAGATTTAGCTGGAACAAATCCTGGCGGTATGTACCAGCTGAATTAGATAAGGAAAGACTATAGAGAAGACGTCACCTGTAATTACTGATAGTGTATTCTCCTCACTATAGAGAAGACGTCACCTGTAATCACTGATATCATTGTACATTTTCCTCCCTATAGAGAAGACGTCACCTGTAATCACTGATATCATTCTGTATTCTCCTCACTATAGAGAAGAGGTCACCTGTAGTCACTGATATCATTGGGTATTCTCCTCACTATAGAGAAGAGGTCACCTGTAGTCACTGATATCATTGTGTATTCTCCTCACTATAGAGAAGAGGTCATCTGTAGTCACTGATATCATTGTGTATTCTCCTCACTATAGAGAAGAGGTCATCTGTAGTCACTGATATCATTGTGTATTCTCCTCACTATAGAGAAGAGGTCACCTGTAGTCACTGATATCATTCTGTATTCTCCTCACTATGTCCCATCAGAGCTGTAGTCACTTGTAAGTTCTGCAGTTATGATGGGTGAAACAACAACTCCCAGTATCCCCTTACCACTGCTTAGGTCATACTGGGAGCTGTAGTTTTAAATGGTAAAAATTTCTTTAGCACTTTCCCATTCTGTGGCAATAGGTATATTTGATTATTATTCTGACATGTGAGCACGGCCTAAGAGTCTTAAACAAGGTTAGGACTGTATGATACATTTAATAATATTGTAAGTTCCGTGAGCAACATCTTGTTTTCTGTCCGCCAACACAAAATACTCTAATAGTGCCCCTCCCGAGACTCGACTCTGGATCCGCCCCTGCTCTGGAGTCAGATTAAAACTTTTTAGCAGGGCAGATTTTATTGCCTCATAGTCCTGGTCACTCTCAGAGGGAAGCGAAGCAAACACATCCAGAGCTTTCCCTCGCAGCCGTGGGGTTAGATATCGTCCCCACTGTTCCTTAGGTAGATGGAACTGCCGGCAAACCTTTTCAAATCCCCTCAGGAACACATCCAGATCACCATCTTTCTCCAACATGGGGAAATGTTTCAAGCGAGGTTTGTGGTCTCCTTGATCCTGCACATCACTGTGTGCAGATAAAGCATCCCCTCTCAGCCTCAGAACCTCCAGTTCATGCCTCCGCTGGGCCTCTCTCTCTGCGGCTCGTGCCTGGGCCTCCCTCTCTGCAGTTTGGTACTGAAGAAGCAGTTGGAGTTTCATATTGGCATCCACATTCCCAAGGTGTTGTAAGGCAGTCCGCATATAAGAGTACAAGGCCTCATGTGGAGTACTGTCCTGATGGGGGGTAATGTTGTATTCCCCAGGAAATATCAGTCCTTGGATGGCAGTTCCAGCTGTAGGACTTTGTCTCATGTCACTCAGCTCTTCTGCACGGGCATCATACTCCACAAGATCAGCAATAAGTTGTTTCTTGTTCTTTCCTGCAGTAGGGATCTCCTTTTCTTGGCACATTAGCTCCAGTGCAGGCTTGGACTGCTTGCGATATGCCTCCATATTTCCCAGATGAGACAGAGGAGGTAAAATAGGAGATGGGGAGGACAGAACTGTCTTGCACTCTTTTTGTATGTCTTTTAAACCAGCACTGAGCTCTGTCTTTGGAATTTATACACAAGAATATGTATGCAATTTCTTTTTAGTGCTAAGATTTCCTTACAGGTAAAATCCAGCAAGCCCTAAAAATCTCTAAATATATCCCGACGCTGCCACCAGTTGTCACGATCACACCCTATCGGTCCAGCTAAGACGCTAGAGAGAGAGTGTGATGGTGCAAGGGTTAAGGCCACCCGACCTCTGGGTATCCACTACTAGTCCCAGCAAGTCACCAAATTAACCCTTAGATAAACATGTTTCCACCAGAGCTGCCTTCAGAAAGGTGAGCTCATATATTTAGAGATCAAAGACCAGAGCTGATTAATTAAACATTTAATCTGATAAAAGGTATCACAGTGCTATACAGTAACCCCCCGACATGCGATGGCCCAGACATATGATAAAATCAACATACGATGGCCTCTCAGAGGCCATCGCATGTCGATGTCAGCATCGACATACGATGCTTTTATATGTCGGGGCCATCGGCATTAACTGCTATCTGACAGCGCAAAATGCTTAAGCTGCTGTCGGATAGCAGTTTAAGCATCCCGGGCAGGTTCGCTTACCTATTCCCGCTGCTCCGGGTCCACTTCGCGATCCTCTGGCGTCTTCCGCATCTTCTCCAGGGTCCGGGCCTCGCTTTCCGTCGCTGTTATTACGTCACTACGCACGCCGCGCTGGCGCAGCAGCGTAATAACGTCACCAGAAAGCGAGGCCCGGACCCTGCAGAAGCCGGAGGATCGCGAAGAAGACACCGGAGCAGCGGGACAGGATAGGGAGCCCCTGGGACAGCATCGGGAGCGGTGAGGACCTGGTCCGGAGCGGCGGGGACAGGTGAGTACAACTTCCTATACTTTACATTGCACGGATCCCTCAACATACGATGGATTCGACAAACAATGGGTCGTTTGGAACAAATTACCATCATATGTTGAGGGACCACTGTATATGTAAAAATAAACAAATGACAGTTACAAAAATATGAAAGTTTAGCAAGGCAAGTTCAGAAAACAAAAGATGAAGTTCTTACAGCATGATGGTATAGCCGTCCTCGTCAGTGAGAGTCCAGCTCTTGTCAGCTTTGGGCACAGCCTTGAACAACAGTTGAGTCCAGCATTTTAAGTCTTATCGGCTTCTTTGGAGGGAAACTCCATTCCCCCCCTCCCCTCTGATCCCACCAGGTGGGGCATCTCTCTTCCTGACCCCTTATCTGTTTATATATGATGGGAACAGAGTGCATGACTTCAAAGGAGATACCAAACAGCCAGACCCCCCAATAAAATGCAATACACAAACACACAGTCTGAATGACCCTAACCCCCAGGTCTTAGTTTATACACAGATACAATTATAAAAACACATGTATGTTTCCATAATCAGGCCTTGGGCCTGACACCATGATATGTGGATAGTTTGGAGACAGTGAGACACAGTAGCAGCACCTTTTCAATTAGTGGAAGTACTAGTAGCTAGATGATGGTATATGTAATGTAGTAAGGAGTGTGGTGCGCACTGCGGTACAGCCCAGAATGGACTCTCCTGACCTCATCCATTTCCATTTATTCTCTCACATCTGACTAAGGCTAGGTTTATCCACAGTTTTCTTTCTGGTGTTTTTTTTTTTTTTTTTTGTGGAAAACTGGCATCGCAGTTTTTGAGCCAAACTCAGAAGTGGATCCAGTAGGAAAGAGAAGTGTAAGTCCTTCATTTATATTCCCCATTCCTTTTAAATACAGTTCTGGCTCACAAACAGCAGTGGCTGTTTTATAAAAAAATTCCAGGAAAAAACTGAAACCTGGCCTGACTCCCTCAATTGAGGGGGCGGAGCGTGATGTCACAAGGGGCGTGTCCGTGACCACAATAGTCCGGCCCCTGTATCACCTGTCATCAGCCACGGAGCAATCTTCGCTCCGTGCAGCTGGTGAACGGGGGTGCTGCAGGAGAGGTTGCAGGGGGTCCCCAGGTTCTTTGAATAGGGGATAAGATGTCTATGGGCAGAGTACCCCTTTAAAGGGGTACTCTGCTGGTGAATGTTTGTGATGTTTCAGCGCCCTTTCGTAATTCTGCTGTCTTTTGTAATTGACATGTAGGGATGTAAGAAAAAATCTATTTGCGCGATTATCGCGATTTTTTCACTTGCCGATATTGAATCGATTCAAAATATTTTTTAATCGATTCTTTTAGGGATGTGGAATCTGTATCTCCTGACGCCCAGAACAGCATGTCCCGGGCATCAGGAGATACAAGTTCCACATTTGTGGAGCCGGGCAGGCCAGATCTGACGCGGCGGCGCTCTGGGTGTACGGAGCGTGCTCCTACTCGTGGCCGCTCCATACTCTGCAGCCCCCGGCTGTTCTCAGTACTCTGCAGCCCCCGACTTTTCTGATCGCCGCGGCTGGCTATTAAAAGAAGTAGTCTGGCGCGCACTTTTCTAATTTTATCCCGTCCGGGCTGCAAAATAAAAGAAAACACACTTTCTCTTACCTGCCAACAAGCCCCCGTAGCTCCGGTACAGGTGTTCGGTCCCCGGGCTGAATTCTTCTTACTTCCTGTTAGCCCAGCACGTCACACGGAGCTTCAGCCTATCACCGGCCGCAGCGATGTCCCGCCTCGGCTGGTGATAGGCTGAAGCTCCGTGTGACGTACCGGGCTAACAGGAAGTAAGAAGAATACAGCCCGGGGACCGAACACCTGTACCGGAGCTACGGGGGCCCGTTGGCAGGTAAGAGAAAGTGTTTTCTTTTATTTTGCAGCCCGGACGGGATAAAAATGAGAAAAGTGCGCGTTGGACTACTAGATCGCCGCTGTCAAAGCTGACAGCGGCGCCTAAAGGGATCTGTGAATGCTCCCTGGTGGGCGATGTATCGGGATATATTGCGATGTATCGTCACCTAGACAGTATCGTGATATATCGAATCGCCACACTGGTATCGCGATTCGAATCGTATCGCCAAATTCTTGGCGATTCACACCCCTATTGACATGTATTAAGTTTTTCATCCGCATGTGTTTTTTTTTTTACCTTGGTGTTCCCCCGGATGTTCAGTAGTTTTTCCTTAGCTCTCTGACAGTTGTCCACAGCGGCATCCATCTTCTCTTCATGCCGTGGACAAGACGTTGTCTTTTTATTTTTTTCTTCAGCCGCGGAGAGTGTGTTTAACATGCCCTGCTTATGCATATGTATTTTGTTTCTCCTGATTGGCTCAAAAGTGTTTGTGTTCCTGCTTGCCTTAAACGCCCACTACTTTTTGGCGCCTATCACATTGGCTTTTGGACGCCTGCGTGGTAGTCTCCCGGTTATTCCTGACGGGGCAGTTTATAGAATATTGCCACGGCACAGATACCGATTCGAGGATAGGGCCAACGCTAAAATTTACCATCACTAGAGAAAACCTTGGCGCCAGGACTATGACAGAGAACCCTTCCGAAGCGCCGCTTGTCAGATGAGAGAGAGCAAATCTGGCTAGCAACCAAAACAAAGCTAATGATTGGTCAGCGCTAACTAGATTCAAAGAAGCTGAGTGGACAGAATTTAGGACATGTAACACAGCCTATAGAGATTGGCTGAAAGATTAACCAACCAAAAGACAAGATTAACAAACCACCTGACAACAGCTGAAGTAGCCACGTGACTAAATGTATAATAAACAGCGGGGCGGGAAGCAAGCGGCAGAGCCATAAAAGCCATAAAAAAAAAAAAAAGCAGGACAGGGGCGTACATAATGAAAGCAGGGCGTATAAAAAAACTAATGAAAGTGAACGCCCCTTTGCCTACGAAACTAAAAAGCGGCATACTGGGATTAGTAGTTTTGAGCAGAACAAAATACCGGAAACCAAAAAAGTACAAACAATATCAAGCTGCAGACAACCAGAGAACGGAGAGGGCAAAAAACCCAGAAAAGAGACACAGAAAAAAAGAGGAAGATACACCATTAACCCCTTAACGATGCAGGACGTATATTTACTTCCTGCGCCGGCTCCCGCGATATGAAGCGGGATCGCGCCGCGATCCTGCATCATATCGCTTCGGTCCCGGCGCTCATCAACGGCCGGGACCCGCGGCTAATACCACACATCGCCGATTGCGGCGATGTGCGGTATTAACCCTTTAGAAGTGGCAGTCAAAGCTGACCGCCGCTTCTAAAGTGAAACTGAAAGTATCCCGGCTGCTCAGTCGGGCTGTTCGGGACCGCCGCGGTGAAATCGCGGCGTCCCGAACAGCTGATCGGACACCGGGAGGGCCCTTACCTGCCTCCTCGGTGTCCGATCGACGAATGACTGCTCCGTGCCCGAGATCCAGGCAGGAGCAGTCAAGCGCCCATAATGCTGATCACAGGCGTATTAATACACGCCAGTGATCAGCATAGATCAGTGTGTGCAGTGTTATAGGTCCCTATGGGACCTATAACACTGCAAAAAAAAATGTAAAAAAAAAGTGTTAATAAAGGTCATTTAACCCCTTCCCTAATAAAAGTTTGAATCACCCCCCTTTTCCCATAAAAAAAATAACAGTGTAAAAAAAAAAAAAAATAAACATATGTGGTATCGCCGCGTGCATAAATGTCCGAACTATAAAAATATATCATTAATTAAACCGCACGGTCAATGGCGTACGCACCAAAAAATTCCAAAGTCCAAAAAAGCGTATTTTGGTCACTTTTTATACCATTAAAAAAAATGAATAAAAAGTGATCAAAAAGTCCATCAAAACAAAAATCATACGGATAAAAACTTCAGATCACGGCGCAAAAAATGAGCCCTCATACCGCCCTGTACGTGGAAAAATAAAAAAGTTATAGGGGTCAGAAGATGACATTTTTAAACGTATACATTTTCCTGCATGTAGTTATGATTCTTTCCAGAAGTACGACAAAATCAAACCTATATAAGTAGGGTATCATTTTAACCGTATGGACCTACAGAATAATGATAAGGTGTAATTTTTACCGAAATATGCACTGCGTAGAAACGGAAGCCCCCAAAAGTTACAAAATGGCGTTTTTTTATTTATTTTGTCGCACAATTATTTTTTTTTTCGTTTCGCCGTGCATTTTTGGGTAAAATGACTAATGTCACTGCAAAGGAGAATTGGTGACGCAAAAAATAAGCCATAATATGGATTTTTAGGTGGGAAATTGAAAGGGTTATGATTTTTAAAAGGTAAGGAGGAAAAAACGAAAGTGCAAAAACGGAAAAACCCTGAGTCCTTAAGGGCAAGTTGAGCATACAAAAACACATTATCCACCGGAGTACCCCTTTAAATACAGTGCTGACAGCACAGCAGCAAAGAGTAGGACAGAGGAACGGGTCATGCTGGATTCCTACGGCATTTTGCAACTTATATTCCGCATGTGTCATGCTCTTTTGGTACCAGTCAAATCAAACAGATTTTTTTTTTTTTTTCCTATAGAAGTAAATTACAAAAGAAAGTACTGGAAGGACTATCAGCAGCAGGATGCAGCAGAAGTAATAGTATAGTGATTTTCTATCTGACTACAGTGCTCTCTGCTGATACCTCTGTCAGTGTTAGGAAGTGTCCAGAGAAGAAGCAAATCCCCATTGCAAACCTCTTCTGCTCCGGACAATTCCTGACATGGACAGTGTTGTCAGCAGAGAGCACTGTGGTCAGACTGGAAAGAACTATACAACTTCCTCTGTAGTATCCAGCATGATAAGTACTGGAAGGATAAAGATTTTTAAATATAACTAATTTACAAATCTGAAAAAACTATGTAGGTGTGTGCAGCTCACAACTATTACGCACTGAGGTCAGACTGGGCAAGCAACTATACCTTAATTGCTAGAAAGGGAAAACCAAAAAATACAATGTAGCCCGGACCTTCTAGGTGAGTAAAAAATGGATATACGTGGATCGTGCTTCAATAATAATTATCATTTATTATAAAATGTAGATAAGATTTCGACACTTCTCACAGGGCCCTTGTGAGAAGAACATACATATTAAAAGGCAACCTAACAATGTATTTAGGCAATAGTTATTAAAACTATAAACTTGGCATAGATTAATAAAATGAAATAGCAGAGTAAGATCTGTACCATACAAATATATTGAAGTGTTGCTCTTCTAGATATTTAGGGTAGATATGTCCCTTTTGGATACAGTAGCAATCAGTCTGTAATATTAGAAATTGTTACCGGTCTGTAAATGGTAACTCAGGCGATGGGTGTTGCTCCCGCAATGGCTGAGTGTCCGTGGTGTGCACAGTTCTCTGTGCGGTGCTTCCAATTGTGAGCCTGGTCCAGTAGGATCTGAGCGCGGTGGCAGTCGCTGTCGGCTAAGGCGCTGGCAGGCGCCGAAGATCGCAGTGGTGTCCGGGGACTGCTGGCGCTGGCGTGCGCTGGAGTTGGTATTCCTCACCGCTTTGCTAGTTGGTAGACAGGACCATGTACTGGAGGGCTGGAAGTTCACCTCGTGGTGCCGGCGTCTGACGTCAGAGCCGGGATGGCTGCACCAGGATGGTTACACCGGAATGGATCTGAACTGCTGAACCGGGTAGGTAGCAGAGTAAGAGCGCTAATGATGGTACAGTTCATAAAAGGTAACTGGCCATAAAATTTAGGCACAGTTCAAGCACTACTATGCCAGTAGATAACGACTAGACGCGTTTCAGGGTTATATAGTGTAACCCTTTCCTCAGTAGTCATGATAGTTGCCATAAATCATCAGTTGTTTTATATAGGCACAAATCCCACCCCTTAACACATTGATAGATAATAATAAAAAGCATAAATGGATTCAATGGATCGGTTCACCTAGAGAGAAGTACTAAGTATAAAGTGGTGTGTGAATTCTGTTGGAAAATTGTAACGATGCGTTTTCCCAAACAAATGAATTTTTTTGTAATAAAGAGAGATAAGAGATAGCATTAAATAACATGGCAACTATCATGACTACCGAGGAAAGGGTTACACTATATAACCCTGAAACGCGTCTAGTCGTTATCTACTGGCATAGTAGTGCTTGAACTGTGCCTAAATTTTATGGCCAGTTACCTTTTATGAACTGTACCATCATTAGCGCTCTTACTCTGCTACCTACCCGGTTCAGCAGTTCAGATCCATTCCGGTGTAACCCTCCTGGTGCAGCCATCCCGGCTCTGACGTCAGACGCCGGCACCACGAGGTGAACTTCCAGCCCTCCAGTACATGGTCCTGTCTACCAACTAGCAAAGCGGTGAGGAATACCAACTCCAGCGCACGCCAGCGCCAGCAGTCCCCGGACACCACTGCGATCTTCGGCGCCTGCCAGCGCCTTAGCCGACAGCGACTGCCACCGCGCTCAGATCCTACTGGACCAGGCTCACAATTGGAAGCACCGCACAGAGAACTGTGCACACCACGGACACTCAGCCATTGCGGGAGCAACACCCATCGCCTGAGTTACCATTTACAGACCGGTAACAATTTCTAATATTACAGACTGATTGCTACTGTATCCAAAAGGGACATATCTACCCTAAATATCTAGAAGAGCAACACTTTAATATATTTGTATGGTACAGATCTTACTCTGCTATTTCATTTTATTAATCTATGCCAAGTTTATAGTTTTAATAACTATTGCCTAAATACATTGTTAGGTTGCCTTTTAATATGTATGTTCTTCTCACAAGGGCCCTGTGAGAAGTGTCGAAATCTTATCTACATTTTATAATAAATGATTATTATTGAAGCACGATCCACGTATATCCATTTTTTACTCACCTAGAAGGTCCGGGCTACATTGTATTTTTTAATTTACAAATCTGTATAACTTTTTGGCACCAGGTAATTAGAATTTATTATCTTCCATTGGAGTACCCCTTTAACAGGAACCATCATCTGATACAATTTAGTATTGTGCGTAGGATTTATTATACCCCCACTGTCCTGTATAAAATTGACAGGTGGCCAGAGACACTTAAGGGGAGATTTATCAAAACCTTTGTAGAGGAAAAGTGGTGCAGTTGCCCATGGCAACCAGATTTTTTATTTTTCATTTTAAAGAGACCTGTGAAAAATGAAATAAGAGAACAGATTGGTAGCAATGCAGGGTGTACTCTTTTTTTTTTTTTTTTAGAAATGTAGGGAAGTTTGCCTACAAATTGATGTAACAGGAGATATAAATGTACATTTCTGCCCAAGAATAACTATAGTGAGGGATGATTTGAACTTAAAAATTCCTACTAAGATTAGATGAAATACCAAGACAAGTGTTTTATGCAGAAGTAGAAAAAGTGCTTAATGTTCAAAAAAGGAATTAGTTTTTTTTCTATTTGAGTTAAAAAACTTAAAAAGGCTAAAAATAAATGTTGCAGATTTTATACAGATACAATCCAAATGCTGGCATGACAAAGCTTTGAAGTCACTGTGAATAGAGCTCATGGTCCCGTTCACACTATGCAATTTCCACAACATTTCAAATAGGGCAGAATAGGCACCAATTTTATGCTAAGTTTTGCAGCAGAAAAAGAAAAGCATAGAAAATCAAAGGCTCATTGACTAATTTGCTTTTACGCTGAAACGAACAAACATGTTCATTCCTCCCCGGATTCTGAGCTACCCTGTGTATAATGCAGCAGCCTCCCAATTAATTTAATTGGAGGCTGCTGCAACTTGAAACTGTGTGAACAGGGCCTTAGAGTCAACAGCAGAGGCAAGTGCTGTCCCAAAGGGATCAAGTCTATAGACTATTGTGGATTTTTCTCAGCAACTTCAGTTGAAAGCTGAACTAATTTGGCAGACTAATAAATGTCCGATCCTTTGGAATCAGTTTTAGCCCAAGTTACTGTAGGTTTGCTTACCTTTGGTTAACAGGATGGCTGCTACTGCAAAATATAAAGGGCTTATAATATGTAGGCGGCAATAAATACATATGCAATATGAGTGACAAATTGTGCACATCTGCTTTATTAACCAGCACATTTTCTTTTTTAAAAGAACCATAAATATTTGACCAGTTAGACAAACAGAAGAGCAGAAAACGCACTGAATCAGACTGTCAGTTGACATTAAGGTATAAATGCACAATAGGATAACTGGAGGTGAAAAATCACAAAAGTCATTGCACACAAACGGGATGTTTACTTGCCAACACTTGAAACAGCTGGGTGATAATCCCTTTAAACGTCCTAATTGTGTGTTTTAAAAGGCTGCAGTCACATCAGTATTTACATATGCTTATTAATGAACTAATTCCACAAACACAGAAAAATACTGTCACTCCATGTGAGTAGATATGGCCTTCAGACTTGGTGTTGCAAGGGCACAGTCACCATGAACCAGCTTCTCCAGTGGTGCTTTGTTCACCAATGGTCAAACAGTCTATGAAGTAGTAGTAGTCTGAACGGATACTACTATTACAATTTATTTATATTATATATATATATATATATATATATATATATATATATATATTTATTTGCACCAATGCTAATACAATTAATGCAGGGTTTACCCATCCAAGTAAATAGGACAAATGGCAGTATCTTGCAACACCACTTCTAACAGCAGTCACTGCATTTACAAGCTTTTATAAATATTAAAGAGGCTGCTGAGTTTGCATGAGCACTGCAGCCGCTTCATACAGCTGATAGGTCAGGGAGCTTGACTTCATGAACCTCCAAACAAACATTGATGCTCTATTTTATTTATTTTTAACACAGACCATCACTTTTTTTTTTGAGAAGCTTTGACAAGTGGTTTAAAGGGGTTGTCTCACATAGCTAAAAAGGTCTAAACTGATGCACTACATGAAATGAAACAGGTTTTAAATGTACAGGCATTTCTAAAAAAAAAAAAGTAACTTTTTTTTTTTTTTTGCATAATTCACCATGTGCCTGCTTTGTTTTGATAACCAACTGCCTTTTGTTGCAATCCACTTAGGAAAGTCAGACATGCTCAGTTCAGCTGCAGTCTTCTGGTTCCATCTAAAAATACAGGTTTGGTTAGTCTACACTGTAATTGCAAGCAAGACTGTTGTGGGAAAGGGTAAGTGCTACTGTACAGCAACTGTTTAGAAAAGAAACCAGAAATTGATCAGATCCATGGATGAGAAGAACAGAACAGGCATGTAAGTTTTTTTACTTAAAAAACATGCGGACCACTTCCGGTTCCGGCGCAGGCATGTAAGGAGCGCGGAGTCGGAGCTCCTGCACCCTGGATCTCATACTCGCACCGTATAGGCCGTTACAGAGGTCCCTTATTTGGTCATCCTGCAGTTTGGGATCCCGGAGCACGAAGAGAGGGCTGCTTACTCATTTTCTACCCGTTACCTGCACTGTACCCTGTGGCCTCCCAGCGGTCTCCTCCTGTCTCCCTGCAGCGGTGGCCATTCTAAGTCCTTGCACGCAGCACCGTGGTAAACACTCCCCTGTGCGCTCCCCACTACCAGCTGGCAAAGCAGGTGGGAGCGATACAGGTAACGGGCAGGCATTTCAGATATAAGGCAACCCTATCACATCATAAGGGGCTGATATTTTGAGACCGTTCTATTCTAGCCATGCTACAATACATTACAGCACAGTATGGACTTTTCAGGCCAGCCAGTGCCACAGCACAGCAGGCGCACCTGAGAGTGGTGAATCCCTGTGTCCAGTCCTGACACTAGCTCTGCAGCTGACCATCCTAGGGACTTTACCAGGCTGCTGATCCTTGTGCCTTCTCCGCCCCTGCAATCATCCTGCTTGCCCTGAGGGCCACCTTAGCAGCACAATTCCTCACCCCTGTGCTTTCTTAGCTGTGTCCTTCAGCAGGGGATCCTCCTCCTCCTTAACAGTATCCCCATCTCCTAGTCCCAGCTATCATGAAGCGCTATTTGAACAAGGGGTCTTTAAGAGGGGGCTCATCAGCAACAGCTTCCCAGCGACTACTACTTCCTCAACGACCTTAGCCCCCAGCTCAGTACATTCACAAGCAGACTGCCATCAGACTGTGGCTTTGAAAGTTTCTAACAGTCAGCCTTTATTCACCCCTGAAGATGGTGTTCCAGCTCAGTCTGTTCTCCCTCAGCTGTCTCCCTTAGCGGGTGTCACGGAGATTTCCCTGTCATCACTTATGGATCTTCAAACGCTGGCGGCAGCCCTTGTCAAATTGATCACCCCTACTATTCAGCTTACTATGGAGAACACCATACGCTCTATGTTCACACAACTTCAAGCTGATCTGGGTGCTAAGGGTGGCTGTCTAGATGAAGCGGAGCAAAGGATCATCGCTCTTGAAGACGAAAATAGTAACCTTGCTACCCGACTTTGCCAAACTGAAACTGACCTCAGCTATGTCAACGATAAGCTGGAGGATTTAGAAAACCGTTCCCGCTAGAACGATCTTCACCTAGTTGGGGGGGGGGGGGGGGGTTCAGTGAATCTCTACTTCCCTCTGATTTGCAAGACTTCTGCGAAAGTGACCTGCCTAAAGCTTTAGGCCTTCAACACAAGTGCAGAGTAGAGAGGGCTCATTGCCAGGGCTGACCCCCTGCTGCCGCCTCTCATTCCTCCCAGGCAGATATCTCCCACCTGAGACAAGTTATACAAAAATTTCTGGACTACAATGACAAAGTGGAGATCCTGAGAGCCTACCTCAAACGCTCTTCTCCGCTTACATTTTGTAACAGGAAGCTATTGATATTTGAGGACTTTTCTGTTGACTTCGCCAAACGCCAGAGGGCGTATGGCAAAGTTTGCACTGAACTGTTCAAAGCCAAGAAAGGTTTTCACCTCCAATATCCAGCTGCTTTGAAAGTGTTTCGTCCTGATGGCTCCTTTTCTTCCTACCAGACCTGTGCTGCTGCGGAGGCAGCCCTACCAGATATTTTAAGGGAGCAAGTTCATCACCCCCACTCTCCCTCTTGTCGCTCCCAATCTCCACGGGGTCGGGGGTACTAGATCTCATCCTTCAAGACGCAGGAGCAGCCGCACGAGATTTCCAGGTGACACCAGGAAATGTAGAAAATCGTCTGGGAGGCGGAGCAGGAGATCATCCTCTTCAGACTGAGTATCTTAGTGCTTTTCTGTTGTTCTATTTCTCCTTGGGAGGGACTATGGTTTCTGAGAAGTGCTTTTTGTTACAATTGACCTGTAGTGCTACAGTTCTGCTTATTTCGAGGGGTTAATTGTATAGGCGCCAGTTGGCGTCTTTATCTTCTAGTTCTGAACTATGGAAGCTATCCATTCTTACTCTGTTTGACCTGGTTTTAACTGTTCTTCCCTATTTGTTTGCTGGTGTTATTACAGTTGACCTAATAGACTCTAGCACATGGGCCAAGAGTAGCAAGGAAAATAGTAATCTGATTCTGTAGGGGTCTGGGTTTGGCGCTCTGACTTCCCACATGCATGAAAAAAGTGAGGTCCATTACCCACACTGCAGCCACCCTATTCACTCCTAGGGTGTTGGTCTGTCCTGTGATATTTCTGTTTTAGTGTTTCTTTCATGGTTAAAAATGTTCTTTTCCATGTTGCGGTCTCCCTTCGCCCTTCCTGACTCTTGTTCACGACACGTGATCTCTATCTGTTTCTGTCTCCTTGGCAGGCTCCTTTCTTGGTTCCTCCTCTCCCTTTCTTGTTCCTTCTCCTACAGTCTCCTATGGTCCGTTCTGCCTCCCTCCTCTTATTTACTTGTTGTCCCCTATAGTACCCTTCCACGCCTCTTAGCCCTTAAGGGGTTTATTCTGTACCATGTGTAGAATTGTAACATGGAATTTTAAAGGCTTGTGCTCCCCCCAGAAGCACATGAAAGTTCTGCATTTTCTGAAAAGACTACACCCTGACATAGTCCTCCTCCAGGAAGTCCATCTAGTGCAACAGGACTTTCAGAGAATGCAGAAATTATGAGTTGGTACTAGGGATCGACCGATTATCGGCATGGCCGATATTATCGGCCGATAATCACGATTTTGGGCATTATCGGTATCGGCAATTACCTTGCCGATAAGCCGATAATGCCCCGCCCCCCCCGACCTGCCACACCGCACCCCCGACCCACCGCACCGCGTCGCACCCCCTACCGTGATGCTGGGCGGTATACCGGTATGGATTTTTGCCCATACCGCTATACCGGCCGGGCCCCTCCCCCACCCTCCGAGTCAATAAAAAAATTAAACTTACCTGTAATGGGGGTGGTCCGGGCCATCCATCCTTCCTTCCTGTAGTGTCCGGGGGCGTTCCGGGTGGAGGGTGAACCGGTCCGGGCTGTCCTTCTCCGGCGGTCATCTTCTCCACTCCGGGCAGGCTCCGGCCTAGTACACTGCATAGACGCCGCTGCGCCGTGATGTCAGGTGCGTCGCTGCGCACGGGCGTCACTGCGCAGCGGCGTTTATGCAGCGTACTAGGCCGGAGCCTGCCCGGAGTGGAGAAGATGACCGCCGGAGAAGAAGGACAGCCCGGACCGGTTCACTCTTCACCCGGAATGCCGCCGGACACTACAGGAACGATGGATGGATGGCCCGGACAGGTAGGGGAGAGAAGCGGGTGGTGGCGGCGGCGGCCTAAGGCCCCGCAAAAGCCACTGCAGATCATTGATTTAAAGCGCCCGCTTTAAATCAATGATCTGCAGCAGTGTCGCAGGGGGTTAAATAGCCAATTACTTATACCGATATTCCGGTATAAGTTATCGGCTATCGGCCCTAACCTGCACCGATTATTGGTATCGGCCCTAAAAAAACGATATTGGTCGATCCCTAGTTGGTACAGTACTGGGTAATTCAGCAGTAGAAGGCAAATCTGGAGTATTAACACTGATCCATAAGTCTTTTTCCCAACGCATCCTCTCACATGTACAGGATGCAGAGGGGCACTTATCCAATTTACAGCTTGTGCATAATGGTTATATATATTATATATATATATATATACACATACATATACACACACACACACATTATATATATATATATATATATATATATATATAGGCAAAAAAGTATTTAGTCAGCTACCAATTGTGCAATTTCTCCCACTGTTTAAGATGAGAAAAAAAAATCCTTAAAATCACTGTCTAATTTTTAAAGAAAGTATTTGCAAATTATGGTGGAAAATAAGTATTTGGTCACCTACAAACAAGCAAGATTTCTGGCTCTCACAGACCTGTAACAACTTCTTTAGGAGTCTCCTCTGTCCTCCACTCGTTACCTGTATTAATAGCACCTGTTCAAACTTGTTATCAGTATAAAAGACACCTGTCCACAACCTCAAACAGTCACACTCCAAACTCCACTATGGCCAGACCAAAAAGCTGTCAAAAGGACACCAGAAACAAAATTGTAGCCCTGCACCAGGCTGGGAAGACTGAATCTGCAACAGACAAGCAGCTTTGTGTGAAGAACTCAACTGTGGGAGAAATTGTTAGAAAATGGAAGACATACAAGACCACTGATAATCTCCCTCGCTCTTGGGCTCCACGCAAGATCTCACCCCGTGGTGTCAAAATAATCACAAGAATGGTGCGCAAAAATCCCAGAACCACATGGGGTGACCTAGTGAATGACCTGCAGAGAGCTGGGACCAAAGTAACAAAGGCTATCATCAGTAACACACTACGCCACCAGGGTATCAAATCATGCTTTGCCAGACGTGTCCCCTGCTTAAGCCAGTACATGTTCGGGCCCGTCTGAAGTTTGCTAGAAAGGATTTGGATGATCCAGAAGAGGACTGGGAGAATGTCATAAGGTCAGATGAAACCAAAGTAGAATTTTTTGGTAAAAACGCAACTCGTCATGTTTGGAGGAGAAAGAATACTTCAGCATGACAGCATGATCCCAAACACAATGCCCAGGCAATGAAGGAGTGGCTTCGTAAGAAGCATTTCAAGATGTTGAAGTGGCCTAGCCAGTCTCCAGATCTCAACCCCATAGAAAACCTTTGGAGGGAGTTGAAAGTCTGTGCTGCCCAGCGACAGCCCCAAAACATCACTGCTCTAAAAGGAGATCTGCATGGAGGAATGGGTGAAAATACCAGCAACAATGTGTTAAAACCTTGTGAAGGCTTACAGAAAACATTTGACCTCTGTCATTGCCAACAAAGGGTATAACAAAGTATTGAGATGAACTTTTGTTATTGACCAAATACTTATGTTTCACCATAATTTGCTAATAAATTCTTTTAAAAAAATCAGTGATTTTTTGCATTTTTTTCTCATTATGTCTCGCATAGTTGAGGTATACGCAAGATGAAAATTACAGGCCTCATCTTTTTAAGTGGGAGAAATTGCACAATTGGTGGCTGACTAAATACTGTTTTGCCCCACTGTATGTATGTATCTCTCTCTTTCATTTAATATATATATATACACACACATACACACGTATGTCTATGCGCCTAATGGTGATGATTTTTTTTTTTTTAATCTCTGGCAGATACAGTCAATGGCACTGCTGGGCCGCTGCTGAGCGACAGGATTCTCCCCCCTTAGTGCAAGTGGGATTGCTAGACTCCTGGCATCACCTACATCCAGATGGCCATGAGTACACACACTTCTCACATGTTCATGGTTCTTGGTTTTGCATTATTTCCTGGTTAGTCCCCTAGTGTGCTCCCGTTTGGGCATGGTAGACATCCGGGATCTGATCATTTCGGACAATGCACCGGTTACTCTGGAGCTCCTACCATCGTGCCCTAAGGGTTCGGATTACTTGTGACACTTTCAGTCATATCTCACGAAGGATTAATCTTTTTTGAGTCTTCTCAGGGGTTGGTGGTTTGAGTTCCAGACTGATAAATGCATCACATATTGATAAACCCTCCCTTTATTGGGAAACAGCGAAGGCAGTGCTCATGGGCAAGATCATATCTTATAGCAACACAATCAACCGTAAGACTCTGGAGGGTCATGCAGTGTCAACTGCAGCCTTAGTGAAAGCCTATTTACGCTTTCTGGACTCCCCTACCCCAGCTCATAAACTTAAGTGGCAGGAAGCAAAGTCGTCATATAAACTCTGGCTTGATAGGAAGGAGTTCTAGCCAACATTAAAGTACTCCCTAAGCCTGGCAAGGACCCCTTGGAACACGGCTCCTACCACCCCATCTCCCTAATCAACCAGGATGTGAAACTACTCTCCAAAATACTGGCTGATCGCTTGGCTGTTTTTTTTGCCCTCCCTTTCTAATCTGGATGTCATGTGACTTCTTTTTGACACTGATGCTTCTATTGTGTCTGCTTTCTCAAGAACTTATGTTTTCTTTACTTTAAAATTTGTTACATTTTGTTTATTGAAAATGTTTAATAAAAAAATAAAAAATTTTTTATATATATATATATATATATATATATATATATATATATATATAAACGTGTACCACAGCACTTCTGTACTCTGTTGGCAAGTATGTAGATGGAAATGAATTTTCACAAAAAATATATGCCAGACTAAGAGCAGATAACACATTACTCTAACTTTAATCCCTAGAAAAGCAGCAGATAAAACAAATTTATTTTTTGCAGGTTGTGCCCAGTTGTGCATTGGAAGACAGTTAAATAGGATTCCCCTCAAGCACACGCCTTCAGCAACCACCAGTTAAAGTGGTTTTCTGGACAAACCTAAAAAGCTAGGTATATGCCTCTCTGTGCAGTAAAGTTATAAGCGCCAGTATACTTACCTCCCCTACTGCCACCTCTGTCATGTCTTCTGGTCCCTTCACCTATACTGTTCTTACCCCTTCTAAAGATGTGCTGTTATTGGAAGGAGAAAAAACAGAATTGCAGAGGGGGCTGGAAGATATGTCAGTGGGGAAAGGAAACCATGCTAGCTTTAAAGGGATGTTCCGGTGGAAAACAACTTTCTTAAAGTCAAGTGGTGCCATTAAATGGGCACTCATTTAAATGTTTTGCTATTGCACTCGTTATGGTAAATAAAATAAAATCTTTCTAATGTACTTTATTTAAAAAAAAATATGAAATTTTCTATGTTTTATTTTGTCCAAAATTAGAAAATGCTGAGGGGATGTGTGTGCAACCTTATCCAATTAGAGCTCATCTCACACTGAACTGCTCTGCGCTGTGTCTAGCAGAGTGAGGGAGGAACTTGTCCCCTGTATGGCTTCAGATGAGGTCACAGCCTGCTGGGGAACACCCCTTCCCAGTCTGTGAATCTGACTGAGCAGAAAATACAGAGAAATATCAAGGTAGAAAAATAACAAATATAAATAAAGGCAGGTAGTGGTTTGTCATGATGGTGGCAGTGAACTGGTAAGGATTATAAAATTTAACAAGATCATGAGTGGTACTCTAAAACATTTTTTTACCCGTTCAGTACTTTTTAGCAGCTGTATGCTACAGAGGAAATGCTTTTCTATTTAAATTTCTTTATTTGTCTTGTCCACAGTGCTCTCTGCTGACACCTCTGTCTGTTTCAGGAACTGTCCAGAGTAGCAAATGCAATAGGGATTTTCTCCTGCTCTGGACAGTTCCTGATACGGGCATCAGGTGTAAGCAGAGAGAACTGTGGACAAGACAAAAAAAAAAATTCAAAAAGAAAAGAATTTCCTCTGTAGCATACAGCTGCTAAGTACTGGAAGGGTAAAGATTTTTAATAGAAGTAATTTGCAAATCTGTTTAACTTTCTGGCAGCAGTTGATTTAAAATAAAAATGTTTTCCATTGGAGTACCCCTTTAAAGGACTAAGCCCATATTGACCTTAAAAGGGGTACTCCACTGGAAAACTATATATATATATATTTTTTTAATCAACTGGTGCCAGGAAGTTAAACAGATTTGTAAATGACTTCTATTTAAAGATCTTAATCTTTTCAGTACTTAGCTGCTGTATGCTCCACAGGAAGTTCTTTTCTTTTCGAATTTCCTTTCTGTCTGACCACAGTGCTCTCTGCTGACATCTCTGTCCATTTTAGGAACTGTCCAGAGCAGGATAGTTTTGCTATGGGGATTTGCTTCTACTGGACAGTTCCTAAAATGGACAAAGGTGTCACCAGAGATCACTGTGGTCAGACAGAAAGGAAATTCAAAAAGAAAAGAACTTTCTGTGGAGCATTTAGCAGCTGATAAGTACTGGAAGGAATACGATTTTTAAATAGAAGTAATTTACAAATCTTTTTAACTTTCTGGCGCCAGTTATTTAAAAAATAAAAAAAACAGTTTTCCAGTGGAGTACCCCTTTAAAGACCAGGCCAATTTTATTTTTGCGTTTTCGTTTTTTCCTCCTCGCCTTCTAAAATCGATAACTCTTTTATATTAACCTGTCCAGGACCAAGGCGTACAGGTACGCATTCAGATCCTGGTACTTAAGGACCAAGGGCGCCCTTGTCCTAATAACGGAGTTTAAACAGTTCTCCCCAGCGGAGAACAGGTTAAACCCAATGGGTCCAGGTTGCTACGGGCAGCCAGGACCCACGGCTAATGCAGGGCACCGCCGATCGGGTCGATGCCTGCCATTAACCTTTAGGTGCCGCAATCAAAGTTAATCACAGCATCTAAAATTAAAGTGAAACTGTCCTGGCTGCTCAGCGGAGCTGATCGGGACTATCACGCCAAAATTGCGATGTCCTGATCAGCTTACGGGGCGACGAGAGGGTCCTCACCTGCCTCTTCGTCGTCCGTTTGGCGATCTGCTACTCCAAGCCTGGTAACACTGATCAATGATATGCTATGGCATAGCATGATCAGTATATGCAATCTGAAGAATGCATGATTACCCCCTATGGGGCTTTAAAAAAAAGTTAATAAAAGTGAATTAACCCCTTGCCCATTAAAAGTTTAAAACTTTGAAATAATTTTATAAAAAATTTTCTTTTTAATAAAATGTGACAAAAAAGCAGCAATTTTGGTCTATTTGGTTTACGCCATTAACCGTATGGGATCATTAATATGTTATATTTTGATAGTTAGGACATTTGCGCATGCAGTGATACTAATTTGTAAATTTGAAAATAATTTTTTTTACGCTTTTGAGGGTAAAATGGGAAAAAGGACAATTTACATTTTTATTGATGGAGGGGATTTTTCAAATTATTTTAATTTTATTTTTTATGTCCCCATAGGGGACTATCTACAGCAATAATTTGATTGCTAATACTGTTCAGCGCTATGCAAAGGGCATAGCACTAATCAGTGTTATCGGCGATCTTCTGCTCTAGTCTGCTCTCTCAGACCAGAGCAGAAGACCACTGGAGACGGCCGGAGGCAGGTGAGGGGACCTCCGGCTGCCATTTCAGGTGATCGGATCCCCGCGGCAGTGCCGCAGGCGATCCAATAATTTAAATATGCACTTTGCCGCAGATGGCGTGATCTGAATTGATCACAGCATCTGAGGGGTTAATGATCGCTGATGTCCGCCATTACCGGCAGTGCATGATGCGAGCACCGCTCCAATGCTCGCGGTCATGTACAGGACATAAATGTACGTCCTGGTGCGCGAAGTACCTCCGTACCAGGACGTACATTTACATCTGTGGTCATTAAGGGGTTAAAACAGATTTGTAAATTATTTCTATTTAAAATGTTTAACCCTTCCCATACTTAGCTGCTGTATGCTCCACAGGAAGTTCTTTTCTTTTAGAATTTCCTCTCTGTCTGACCACAGAACACCTCTGTCCATGTCAAGAACTGTCAAGTGCAGGATAGGTTTGCTCTGGGGATTTGCTCCTGCTCAGGACAGTTCCTGACAAGTTTTCCACCAGAGGACCCCTTTGAATACACAGGGAAGCATATATTTGTCTTTCAGAATTGCCTGGAAAACCACTTTTAGGGTACATTCAGATGGACAGGATCTGCTGCATATTTTCTGCAGCTTATTTTGCTACCCATTGATGTAAAGTAATGTATTCTGGAACTTGTAGCACTGAGCAACATAGTACAAGCAGAAAGTACAGTATTACAACCCACAAAACAAATTGGCCTGAAACCACCAAAAATCTGACAGGTATGGTCATATACTACTTTTATCCTATGATATAGCGTATTTTCTGCAGCTGATTTTGCTATTAATTGACAGGAAAATACTTTGCAGCAAAGGTGTAGCAAAATACGACATGTGTGACCCTACCCTTAGAGAACGTTCACGTGTACATAATCTGCTGCAGATTTTCCACTGTAAGATCACTACAGCAGAAAATCTGCAAAACATTTGCTGCACACACACTAAAGTGAATGGGTAGAAAGAAAGAAATATTTCTGCAGAAAATTATGTACATCTGAATGTACCCTAAGGGTACTTTCACACGTGCATATTTTTGCTGCTGCAAATTTTACTGGCCATTGACGTCAATAGGTAGCAAAATCTGCAGCAGAAAATACACACGTGTGAACGCACCCTAAGTCTGCATATTTCCTGCCAAAAATACATAGTACCTAATGCAGACTGAAAATACAATGTCCCAACTTTTAAAGTATCAGTGACCATCAACAGTCAGTGGAAACAGTTCAGTTACAACTGTATATGGCTCCTTCTGGCCCTAATAGGAGTTCATATAGCTGTATGTGGAGTTAACACTAATAATATCGGCAGCCAGTTAGGGCCTGGTGTGCCATTTACCGATTCACAATAGGAGCCGAACAAAAGAAAATGGTAGTGCAGCTTCCCCTACATGCCGTGTTCACATTGACTTTAATAGGGTCTGTTCTGAGGTTTTTGTTTCAATGTCCAGTATTTTACCAGACAAAAATGCTGCAAGCTGCACTATTTTGTTATGTTATTTTACTGGAACCTAAGACACATTAGCCTTGCAAAATCTTTTTTCATATACTTTAGGCTAAGTGAAAACAATTTTGTAAAATTATACAGGCAGAAAATCTGCCATGAATGTGATTTTGGAAATGATGTGCATTATTTGGATTAAGTATGAGGTTTAATACCTAAACTTTTTTTTTTTTAACAAATCTCTAATTAAAAAAGAAACTGAAAATATTGTTCATAACAAATAAAGGTCAACTTAGGCCAATGTATTTGGAGCTTGTACGTAACAAATCAAAGAGACATAAATAGTGCAAATCCTGTTTTTGCCAGAAAGGTAATGACATTTCTTTAACATAATATCTAAACATATTGCAGCATTAATCTTTATGCTCACAAACAAAAAGATAGAATGTATAGTCACATCAGAAAAACAGATTTCAAGATGTACACAAGACTGTCTAAATATGGACATCGGCATCAATCCCATCACCTTTAAGATGAACATTTAAAGCCAAATTTCGGAACTTTAGTCTCTATGTATAATTGTCAATGTAACCACAAAATGTTATCCATATAAACATACAAAACAGCTTTGTATTAAACACTGAAAGTGACAAGTAAATTACAATATTTCTGTGTCATGTTTTATCCTGTTATTGTACACGTTACCAGAACACAACAGGTCATAAGGCCTTAACCAGCAGTACACTGGTAATATTTTTGGAATGCATCTATGGCCAAGTCCTAAGGTTTATCAAAAAGAGTCTCTTCATTGTAAAGGACGCTAGATTGACAATGCAGTATGGAAGAGAAGATGAACATAACCCCCACCCCCAAAAATGGTACTGCCATTTAACACTTTAAAACTTTTAATCTGTTGGGGGTCTGGGTGTTTAACCCCCAGAGACTGCTAAAAGGAGTCTCAAAATCTTGCTGCAGGAGACAGGCTTCATATTTTGCTGAAGGAAATGGATTCTATAGTAAATCTGTAGAGACTAATGTGAGGAATCCTTATTCTAGTAGTCAGTGGGAGTCTAAACAAGTAGACCCTGACCAATCAAAACTTGTGACATGTCAAAAGTTGTGTTAATTGACAGTAACACAAACTCTTGAAACTTTCCATTTAGCAATGCACTATGGCAACAATTGTTATATATGATTGATTTTGAACATTTAGAGCGTTCAAAGGTCTGGACATAAATATATATAAAAAAAAAATTGTATAAACAAACTTCACCCAACCCTGTAAATTGATGCTAGTTATTCTATGTTCAATATTAGGTCAATACTTTAAAACACTGTCTTTATCCTTTTTAGCCAAGTAAAGTAGCCAAGTTTTAGCCAAGTAAAGCATTTCTGAATGACAAATAGTCACACACTTAAAACACCGTAAATAAGACATAGAATGGCCACTAAAGCCATATGGACTTATGAAATCTGCTCTTAACAGAACGTAGATGCATAAGTATTGGGCTTAAAACACTGCATTAGTGCAAGTATTTAAAGGGGTTATCCATGATTAGAAAAACAGAGCATATTTTCACACAAAAAACACCACACCTGTCCTCAAGTTGTGTGAGGTATTGCAGCTTAGTTCAATTGAAGTCAACGGAGCTAAGTTGTAATACCACATACAAAGTGATTACAGGCGTGATGCAGTTTTTTTTTATTAAACTAGCCGTTATTCTATTGCTGGTTAACCACTTTAAGGATCAAGGCTCCAGGTGTGAACTTGGAACAGCCCTACACATGTCAGACACTGCTTGTTATTGCTGAGTGCTAGTGACTAACTAGGCATATAAAACTAAGAGACATAGGTGCCAATGAGATTCATTGGTTCATTTCCTGACTGTGACGACTACAGTTAATTTTTTATTTTTTTATTTAAAACATTGAAGATTTACAAAAAAAAAGAAGGCTCAGACACCATGATCTAGGATTTCCATCTTTTGCAAAGTGGAAAGGGTCATCACCATACAAAACCTTAAACAAGTGTTGACACAGACTTTTCTACAGCGACAGATGCGACTGTCAATGTCCGATTCTTAAAACAATGTGCTGCATCAACTGTTGGACAGCTCTTCACTCAGTTCAGTTTTATGTATTGGGACAAATGATTTGTTATGTGTGAATTAGGAAACAACTTTAAAGGCCAGAGTGGTCTGAAAAATGACGTAACCGCAAAAGTTGTATGTGACTGGCATATGCTGGGCTATACCTTCCAGGACTGCAATAATCAGATGTGTTCATGTATTTGCCTGGGCTCCCCAGAATGGGACTGCTCCTTCCAGGAGTGGAAAATCCATTACCACCAGGGGAATTGCAACCAAACATATGCGATCGATATTTTCCGCTTGCAACTGCTGGGCTTGGCCAACTATAAAACAGGATAAATAAGAGAGCGAGAAAAAGAGAGAAAGAGTGTGTGTGAGAGAGCGACAAATTTCATTCATAAGACCTATTATAATGATATAATACCTTTGTCGTTCTGTACTGGAGTAAAACAATACTGATTTCATCCATCTGGAAACGTTGGGGAATTTCTGAGCATCTATTTCCACATTTTCTATAGCTAATAGCACATCACTGTCTAACTTAGTTGGCTCTTTCCTAAAAAAGAAAATACATAAATTATGCAGACAGATTTAAAGCTATTATAAGACTTGCATAAGGCTAGTATCACAAAGTCCTATTACCTACAAGTTATCCTACTTATACAGATGTTAAAGATCCAAATAACTTAGATTGCAATAAGGATTTATTTTTGAAAGGGTTATTCGCACACAAAAAAACTTCAGAATGTAAGCTTTTAAGAGAAATTTGCGGTTGCTTTGCTGTAGTGCTCTGCCTTGTTCTGGGTCTGTTCTTGACTGACTTGCTGAAGGAGCTACATAAAACGGAACCCAACCGCAATGTAAATGAGCCCTTACATTCTGGAGCACTTAGAAAGCTGAACTAGTTTATGCAGACTATAGTCATCAACGGCCAAGCCAGACTGTAAGTTGTCTGATGGTGAATGCAAGATGTTGAGGTATAAATGTTTAGGAATATTTTTTACATTTTTTTAAGAATATCCGGGGAAAGGGGTGATGTATATATATTATTTACTGTATTTTTACATTTATTTTTAACTTTACTTTTTTTGTTGTCCCACTGGAGGAATAGACTGTACAGACAGATGTGTACTGCAGGCAGAGCCTGATCAGCTTACGTAGCCATGCCACTGGAAGCCTCAATAGCCTATAGTCACCCAGTGATCGAATCGCAGGGGGCAGAGGTAGAAGCACCAACCCCCACACAGCAACAACCCCCCCCCGGCTCTGTCACCCTGTAAGGTTAACTGTCAGGAATGGAGTGCAATTCTGCTTCTGACCGTTTTGTCAGGAGACAAGCAACTAGTCACAGGCGGCTCCTGCCACGCTTGACACGGGCACTACTCCGAGTCTGTGTCATACATGGTACATTCAATTATGCAGGAATTTCACGCAATTGGACGTACCACATAGGTTATTTTTAGTCTGTCGTCAGCTTGGTGAGAGGACTGATTCACATGCTGCGTTTCTTTTTCTGTAGCCCACTCACCAATAAATTGCATTGACAGATGAGCAGTCCAGAACAGTAGCTCTTAAAAAGGGTTCTCCGGTGCTTAAACATCTAATCCCCTATCCAAAGGATAGGGGATAAGATGCCTGATCGCGGGAGTCCCACCGCTGGGGACCCCCGGGATCATGCACACGGCACCCCGTTTGTAATCAGTCCCCGGAGCGTGTTCGCTCCGGGACTGATTACCGGCGACTACAGGGCGGGCAGCGTGTGACGTCACGCTCTGCCCCGCAATGCAAGCCTACGGGAGGGGGCGTGATAGCTGGGGACCCCCGGGATCATGCATCATAGCTATCACGCCCCCTCCCGTAGACTTGCATTGAGGGGCGGAGCGTGACGTCACACGCCGGCGCAGGCATGACGTCACACGCTGCCTGCCCTGTAGTCGCCGGTAATCAGTCCCGGAGTGAACGGGGTGCCGTGTGCATGATCCCGGGGGTCCCCAGCGGCGGGACTCCCGCAATCAGGCATCTTATCCCCTATCCTTTGGATAGGGGATAAGATGTTTAAGCACCGGAGAACCCCTTTAAAGCTTACCCGTCAGATCCAACAAAAAACATTTGTTTTAATATATCACTCAGTATCTAATTCTGACCATATACATCTAATTTTTATGTGTCTAGCACCTTTATTTATTTTATTACACTTTTAATTTATCTCACTAGTCTGAATTCCTCTCAAAGGGATGCTGTCTCCCTCAGTATGCTGTCTGCTCACATCTTTCCTAGCATTAGCAAAACTACAACTCCCAGCTTGTCCTCACTGACAGTAGCGGGACACAAGCTGACAGTAGGAGGATTTTTCCTCCAGCTATGAGCCCTGCACTCACAGCTGTCAATCAAGGAAGTGTGTCCATGACATAGGTGATGATGCATGGACACAGCAGGATGTGTCCAAGCAGGCAGGGGGGCAGTTGTTTGACTGGCTTTTTCAATATGAAATACTGAAAATGTTCTAATGAAAGCAATTGCAAAACCTATTGGTTATACATGCTTTACAACATATAAAAAGTTTTTGTATCTGACAGTGCCCATTTAAATATCAAACTACAAAATGAAATAAAAAAAACATGCATGAATCAAGGTCCAGCTTCAGGTTTGTGTTGTCTTCAAAGGGGATCAAGTGTGTCAGCTAAATTATTAGGCAAAAGCCTGCATCTGAAATTTACAGAGAATTTGTGGCAAAATAGAACATGCAGCACTTTCTTTACAAATGTGGGACTGAAGGGTTTTCTAAGCATATATGCGTTTTTTTTGTGGCAAATTTTCTATGTAGAATTTCCTGTCAAATCCAACAAAAACAAACAAAAGCCAGTGTTTGAGGATCCCAGCAGTTGGATAGGTGAAATCTTGGGATAACTCCATTAAAATAACTAAAAAAAAGAAAGTAATATTTATGTGACGATTCATACATTTGAGTAAAAAAGAAAAGGTATTTTAGGAATGATATCTATTGGCCAAGCAGAAAAATCACATTGAAGCACAGAAGCCCCATCATTCGGTGAGTATAGCAGTTAATGACAAAATATACATATACAACATAAAATATGTTATAAAAGACATCTGTAAATTAAGTGATTAAAGCAGTAGCCCAGCATAGAAAAATATATCCTTTATCCAAAAAATAGGGGATAAGCGTCAGATAGCGGGGGTTCCGTCCGCTGGGACCACCCGCGATCTTCTGTACGGGGCCTAGCTCTCCTTCTGCGTGGAGATGTGTCGACCACCACACGAATCTGTAGTCAACAGGCCTCTCCATGCATCTCTATGGGAAAGCCGGGACCTAGCCATCGGACCCCCGTAAACTGACACTTCTCCCATATCCTTTGGAAAGGGGATACATTTTTCTAAGCTGGATAACCCCTTTATTGTAAGCCAAAAGCTAAGGTTTCATTACAGATTGAGGAGCTATAGGAGGTGATAACTTGAGTGTCCAGAGATCTGGGGTCAGTTTGCTATAACTTGTAAACTGTGCCTATGTAATGGGTCATACACCAAGGTGTTATGTTGATTTCTTGTGTTACTGACTGAAATGTTGGCAGTCTGAATTCTTAGAGTTTTCCTCTCATTCTTAAAACATCTTCCCCAAAGATTTCCAAGCACAGCTGCTGTTCCATTTTAGATATGCTAAATGGCCTGGAGGTCTATGGTAGACTGGGGGTTTATATGGTATTTGGTAGAAAATGTGATTTAACCCCTTAAGGACATAGCATTTTTCCGTTTTTTGCACTTTCGTTTTTTTACTCCTTACCTTTTAAAAATCATAACCCTTTCAATTTTGCACCTAAAAATCCATATGATGGCTTATTTTTTACTTTGTAATAACGGGCTTCTGTTTATACACAGTGCATTTTTCATTAAAAATGACACCTTATCTTTATTCTGTAGGTTCATACAATTAAAATGACACCCTACTTATATAGGTTTCATTTTTTATTACTTCGGGAAAAAAAATCATAACTACATGCAGGAAAATGTATACATTTAAAATTGTCATCTTCTGACCACTATAACTTTTTTATTGTTCCATGTACGGGGTGGTATGATGGCTCATTTTTTGTGCCGTGATCTGAAGTTTTTATTGGTACCATTTTTGTTTTGATCAGACTTTTTGATAGCTTTTTATTCATTTTTTTTATGTTATAAAAAGTGACCAAAAATACGCTATTTTGAACTTTGGAATTTTTTTGTGCATACGCCATTGACCGTGCAGTTTAAATAACGATATATTCTTATAGTTCGGACATTTACGCACGCAGCTATACCACATATTTATTTTTACACAGTTTTTTGGTTTTTTTATGGGAAAAGGGGGGTGATTCAAACTTTTATTAGGGAAGGGATTAAATGATCTTTATTAACTTTTTTTGTTTACTTTTTTTTGCAGTGTTATAGCTCCCATAGGGGGCTATAACACTGCACACACTGATCTTTTACACAGATCACTGCAAAGTCATAGCTTTGAACTGATCAGTGTTACTGGCAGTTGAATGCTCAAGCCTGTATTTTAGGCTTGCAGCAATCGCCATTCGGACGTGCAGGAGGCAGGTAAGGCACCCTCCTGCTGCGTCCTAGCTGATTGGGACATCGCGATTTTATCTGAGCTGCCGGGATTCTTTTACTTTCACTTTTAGACACTGCGATCACCTTTGATCACCGAGTCTAAAGAGTTAATGCCGGACATCTGTCGAAACGGCGATGTCCGGCATTAGCCACAGGACCGTGCGGGTATGATGCGATGTCCTGAGCTCGCTTCATAACCCTCCCATGCCTCAGTGCCGGGTATAACCGACGTTCTGTGGCAAGGGGTTAAAGTAGTTAAGCTGCCTCCAACCATCTGATTCGGGCTCTTAAAATTATAAACTCCTCCATCACACATTTATTTCACCTGCCAGCAGATTGGGCCTTAGAGCTTCAAAAGCTTGCTAATACAATTTTTCTGTTTAGTGAAAAAAAATAAAAAATTATTGGTCTGGGAGTAATACCTTTATTGGCTTAAGTATTTAACATCACAGATTCTTCCAGACTACACCCTGTTCCAAATTATTATGCAAATGATATTTAAGTGTCACAAAGATTAAAATATTTAGTTTTTCAGTTTAACTCATGGATGGCATTGTGTCTCAGGACTCTTGATCACTGAAAATAATCTCGGACACCTGTGATAATTAGATTGGCAGATGAGCCCAACTTAAGGAAAAACTACTAAAAAGGTGGGTGTTCCACATTATTAAGCAGACACCATTTTCAAGCAACATGGGGAAGAAAAAGGATCTCTCCGCTGCCAAAAAGAGTGACCTAGTTCAATGCCTTGGATAAGGTATGAAAACAGATATTTCACGAAAACTTAAGATGAGTGCCGTGCAACCCTGAATGGTCCAGATGGATGGAGCAGTGGATGGTTGGTGGACGGTCACCCTGTTCCAAAAAGGCTGCAACATCAGCAAGGCGGTGGTGGAGTCATGTTTTGGGCCGGAATTATGGGAAGAGAGCTGGTTGGCCCCTGTAGGGTCCCCGAAAGGTTTAAAGATGACCTCTGCAAAGTATGTGGAGTTTAGTTAGTTCATCTACACAGGGTGCCTCCAGCTGTTTCACCACTACAACTCCCAGCTTGCCCTGACATCTATTGGCTGTCAGGGCATGCTGGGAGTTGTAGTATTGAAACAGCACCCTGTGTAGATAAAATATTAGCTTGTTACATGCGGCACTAGCCCGTTCCTCCGTCCGTCCCCCCCGCGCCATACCCCGGTCCCTCCATCACAAACCCCCCTCCCGTATACCCCGTTCCCTTATTACACTTACTGCAGAGTCCGGCAGTGGGTGTGCAGGGACAGCGGCAGCGACGAGGCAGCGGCGATGTGCGGGAGGAGTGGCCTCCCAGCCAGTGGCCGGGGAGCCAATGCGCTCGCTCCCGCCTGTCTGATTGACAGGCAGGGAGCGAGTGCAGCCTAACTGAAAAAGGACTGATTGCCAGGCCAAAATCAGTCGTTTTTCAGGCGTGACATCACGGCAGGCTGCAGCCGGCTACTAGGAGGGAGACCCCTAGTGGCCGGTTTTCAAATGTAAATTAAACCATTTTAATAAAAAAAAATATAAAAAATAAGTATATTAGAGATATGTTGTAGTACATAAGTACTACAACATATCAAAAAATAAAGTTGGTGACAGTGCCCATTTAAAAAAACATTAATGTTAACAGAAGGAGGTTTGTTCAATAAAATATGAATTGTACTCTTAATAGTTGATAACAGATGAGAATTATGCTGACTCATTTACATCAATTATTTAGGTAAATGAAAAAAATATATATAATTTGCATAATAATTTGGAACAGGGTGTAATGCAGTACCACAGTATGTTTTTATATATTGCATACAAATAAAACCAACATGTTCCCAACATTAAAATAATGAGAAATGGATACACAAATGTGTACCTTTAACAAGCAAAAAATATACATACCCTAGAAGAAACAGAAACCTATCACTTTGGTGTTTTGTTGGGGTTTTCATGATCAGTTGCTGGCTGGGAGAACCTGAATGGGAATTTGATAATGCCTCATTGCTGGTCCCTGGAAATAAAGGATGGTCCAGATGGCTAAAACTGGGCACATGGTGATCAATCTGCATTAACTCAGAAGATGTTGTCCTTGTTGAAGGGCTGCTGGAGTCAAGATCTACAGTATCGGAAACAGTCATCTCACTTAATCTCTGTGACATAGCACATCCGTTGTTTGACGGAGATTCTACATTACTGGCTTCGTTTAGTCCACTCAATGTAAGTTTTTCAAACTCTGCCATGAGATTGGATACAGGAGACAACAATGCCTCCTCCAAACACTGCTGACGTCTACGTTCTCCAGGTGGGATAACTTTGTCATTTAATGGACTGCAGCAGCCCCGCTTTGACCCATCACTGTGACAACTGCTTTGCAGAGGTGTTGCATCCATAATGCACTCTGGGATTGTGATTGTCTCAGTAGAAGTCAATGGAAGGCTATTTCTTAGGGCTGCATTCTGACGGTTTTTTATTTCTTCCAGACTCATATCGTCTTCATCATCTAAAAATGCTCCAACAGAAACAGAATTACAGATTTTTTTGCCTTTTCCTGCAAAGAAAAATGAATTTGTTAAGTACCCTAAACTTGAATATACTAGGTCTTATGATCTAGAACAGTTATTAAGAAGGACATGTAAAAAAAAAAATATATATAATCGTATCACTGTCATTAAATTATTGGGATGTTCTGATCAAACCTTTTTACAGTTTCGCCATCCGGCCTTCCGTTCCCAGTTATGTAGGTTTATAGTTTTCTGACAATTTAATGTAAAATTAATTTATAATTTATGCATAAAATGTCCCCTCAGACTGTATAATACCATTCATCACCCATGTCACTCCCATTATTAAAATTACATTCACGTTCATCTGAAAGATTCCTTGAACTGTTGGACAAACTACAAAAACGACATATCTCAGCAACAGAAGGGCATATCAAATCAAGAAACTGTAAAAGGTGTGTGATACGGGCACCCTGAGCAGTTTCTCTCATCTCATTTTTTGAGTGGCCCAAAATTTATATAACTTCAAAATATTTTGCAGTGCTGTACAAAGCTTGTCATCACTGAAATCAATCAGTTCCTGTTTCCATTGGGGCTAATAATCTAAGTTCCCCAGTATGTATCAGGATGTTTAGCAGTGTATAAGGAAACCCACGAAAACACATAGCATTGCAACTTTTTACAGGCAAAATACATTTCTCTGACACAGCTACAAACAAACTTCTACGCAATGCAGTAATAGACACCTTTGGGCTAACAGAACTATAAATTAGCAAGTCAAAAGGTAGGAGCCATTAGTAAAAGCAATACATTTACATTATGGTCAGTCTGGTCAAAAGACTTACCTGCTGGAGATGGAGTCTTGTACTTGTTGCACATCTCATGATCATGTTCTAGGTGCATCTGCTCACTTGCTTCCCTTTTACCAAGATATTCCTCAAGCTTCCCCACACCATCCTGAGAAGAAAGATCAACAAAACAGCCAAGAAATTCCCAATGTTCCACCCATGGGACATCCAGTTCATGAGCAAGCTCTCTGTCAGGGATTTAAAAAAAAAAAATATATATAAAAAAAAAACACACATTGGAGTAAAAGTAGCAGACAATATAATTTTATCATTTCTCCAAGCACAGCATTAAAACTCCATTGCATACCAGAAAAATAAAAATAAAAAAACAAACAAACCGTACCTTCCAACTCTTTCCTCGCCTCTCTCTGGATCCGTTTTCCTAACATTATGAAAAAATCCAGCCCTATCCCGTGGTGGAGTCTTCCAAATCCTTCTAAAATCATCTGCCTAAAACAAAATTCCAGAAAATTAGATTCTAAAATCCCATTAGAAAACACAAAAATGCACTGTTATTTGGGGGGGGGGGGGGGGGTTGGGACTAGTGGTGTGGTAGAATAGTATTGTACAGGTCAAGGTCCGTGTAGGGATTCCCGTACATGTAAGCAATGGTGCGTTAAGGAACTATAAAGTGAGCGCAGAAACTGACTGCCACTCAGCGGTAATGACTGGCATTGGCGATCCCGCGGATGCCAGTCATTACGCCCTCGCGTCCAGGTACGCCCTCCATATTTCTGTGATTGGTCCGGGATGAATGCTGATATCTATCAGCAGGCATCCCGTGACATCGCCTAGGGGGGTCATATCGGCGATCGCCAGCCTTTCCGGGCTGATCTGGTCTCTTGTGACCTGTTTGCCCGGAAAATAAGAATGATCGGTGCTGTCAGAGACCGCCCCGATCATCCTAAAGGATAGGAGCGAGGTGACAGGAATGCCACATCGTCCAATCCCGCCATTGGTCAGTCAGTCCTGACAGACCAATGGCGGGATTGGACGATGAGGCAGGAGGGTGGCGGGGTCGGTTAAAGTTTAGATCCCCGCTCTGCCCACGCATAGAAGTCCAGGCAGACCGGGGGGGAGGGGTTTCCAGATGTTGCGAAACTACAACTCTCAGCATGCCCTGACAGTCCCGGCATGCTGGGAGTTGTAGTTCTGTAACATCTGGCCCTTCAGATGTTGCAGAGCTACAACTCCCAGCATGCCTGGACAGTCTTGGCATGCTGGGAGTTGTAGTTTTGCAACATCTGGAGGGGCACAGTTTGGAGACCACTATACAGTGGATTCCAAACTGTAGACCTCCAGATGATGCAAAACTACAATTCCCAGCATGCCCAGACAGTCAAGCATGCTGGGCGTTGTAGTGCTGAAACATCTGACCCTTCAGATATTGCCGAACTACAACTTCCAGTATGCCAGGACAGTCTGGGCATGCTTGGAGTTGTAGTTTTGCAACATCAGGAGGGCTACAGTTTGGAGACCACTACTTTGCAGTCTCCAAGCTGTTCTTCCACGGTTGTTGCATAACTACAACTCCTAGCATGCCTTTCGGCTGTCAGTGCATGCTGGGAGATTTACTTTTGCAACAGCTGTAGGCACACTAGTGGGGAACCACTGAGTAAGAAAACACTAGTTCAGTGATTCCAACCCAACCCGTGGGCCTCCAGCTGTTGCAAAACTACAACTCCCAGAATGCACTGACAGACCATACATGCTGGGAGTTGTAGTTTTGCAACAGCTGGAGGCACACTGGTTGGAATCACTGAGCTAGAGTGTTTCCTAACTAAGTGGTTCCCCACCAGTGTGCCTACAGCTATTGCAAAACTAAAACTCCCAGCATGTATGATCTGTCAGTGCATTCTGGGAGTTTTAGTTTTGCAACAGCTGAAGGCCAATGTGAATGTACAGGGTACATTCACACGGTCGGATTTACAGTGGGTTTCCTTCTACAAGTTTGAGCTGCGGAAAATTTTCCACCGCAGCTCAAACTCCCAGCGGACAACGCCCGTGTGAATGTACCCTAAAAACACAAAATAAAAAGTAAAACACTACATATAAGCTTACACTACATATAAGCTTTTTACCAAAAAATGTACTATGTAGAAACGGAAGCCCCAAAAAGTTACAAAATGGCTGTATTTTTTCAATTTTGTCGCACAATGATTTTTATTCCCGTTTCGCCATAGCTTTTTGGGTAAAATGACTGATATAATTACAAAGTAGAATTGGTGGCGCAAAAAATAAGCCATAATACAGATTTTTAAGTGCAAAATTTAAAGAGTTATGATTTTTTAAAGGTAAGGAGGAAAAAACGAAAGAGCAAAAACGGAAAAACGCCCGATCCTTAAGGGGTTAAGTAGAATATGTCACGAAAAAAACTATCTTGGAATCAAATTTATGAGTAAAAGCATCACAGTGTTATTAATGCATACAGTGATAGAGGTCAGATTTGAAAAAAATGATCAAGTCCTTAGGGTCATAATGGGCTCCGTCCCCAAGGGGGTAATGCCGAAAAATAAAGTGACAAGTGCCGGTCTCATCTGATGCATGTATTGCAACTGCTTGGGTCGGATTAGTTAAAATGGTGGAGGAGGTACCCTTGACCACCTCCTGCCTCTGGATATAGTCACTCCAGTGATGCAGCCAGACTGTACCAGTAGAGCACAGATCTCAAAACTTAATGTTATGCAATAACATTTAAAAAGGTGTCAGAGGAAGTGGACAGTCCTGGTGAGCTGACTTCCTGTGAACTACAGGATGACAAAACCAGATCTCCACTGGCTTCTCACATATCCCTCCCCACCCCAGCTCTCCATACAGCTGCTCTCTCTATGAGATCAGGATATATAGTAGGCTATGTTCACATGTTGCGTTTTTTGCTGTGGTTTTCCAGATAGAGAAAAAGGCTATTATTTTACTGCGATTGCACAAATTGACGTTAAAACACATCATTGTTGCTATGATTTTGGAGAACAGACAAAATCCTTTAAAATTGCAATAAACATTCAAAATGTGAACATAGCCTGAAGACTTTACCGTATATACTCGTGTATAAGCCGACTTTTTCAGCATGATTTTTTGTGCTGAAAACGCCCCCCTCGGCTTATACTCGAGTGAACTCTCCGCCTGTCAATCCCTTCTCAGTGGTCTTCAACCTGCGGACCTCCAGATGTTGCAAAACTACAACTCCCAACATGCCTGGACAGCAATCGGCTGTCCGGGCATGCTTGGAGTTGTAGTTTTGAAACACATGGAGGTCCACAGGTTGAAGACCACTGCGGCCTTCGTCATCATCCAGACCCCCCTTTAGTTTTCTACTCCCCTCCCCTCGGTGGGAAGGAAGGGCAAGCTGGTCCGGGACATCTATGCTGCAGGGACCGTCCGGTGGGGAGGGTTAGTCGTTCCGGGCTGTCCATCTTCACCGGGAGGCCCTCTTCTCCGCTCCTGGCCCGACCCAGTGACGTTGCCTTGACAACGACGCACAGGGACATCCCTACGCATGAACGTCCCTGTGCGTCGTTGTCAAGGCAACGTCACTAGTCCGGGGCCGGGCCCAGAGCGGAGAAGAGGGCCTCCCGGTGAAGATGGACAGCCCGGAACGACTAACCCTCCCCACCGGACGGTCCCTGCAGCATAGATGGCCCGGACCAGCTCACCCTTCCTTCCCACCGAGGGGAGGTGAGTAGAAAACTAAGGGGGGGGGGGGTCTGGATGATGACGTAGGCCGCAGTGGTCTTCAACCTGCTGGCCTCCAGATGTTTCAAAACTACAACTCCCAGCATGCCCGGATGTTGAAGACCACTAATTGAAGGGATTGACAGGCGGTGATGATGAAGAAGGGGGGGGGGGGGGGGGAATGATGACGGGGGTCTGGATGATGACAGGGTTATGATGATGGGGGTCTGGTTGATGACGGGGGTCTGGATGATGACAGGGTGATTATGACGGGCTTATAGTAGAGTCAATAACTTTTCCTGGGTTTTGGGGGTGAAATTAGGGGCCTCTGCTTATATTCGGGTCGGCTTATATTTTGAGTATATACGGTATATTCCAAAGTTCCTGAGTGTGCATCATAGAAGGGTAGCAGGACAAGGGTGTGCATGTACACCCTTGGTCCTTAAGGGGTTAAAACTGTTGTCCCAGCTTGATTTAGGCTCCTTGCACACACTGCAGTTGTGACACGGCATTGTAACAGATGTCCGGTAACACAGGGAGACTAGCGGGAGAAAAAAAATACATCATGCAAGGTCTTTTTCTCCCACTACTCCCGTCAAAAGACAATGGCGCCCGACGGACCCCATAACAGTAAATGGGATCTGTCAGGACCCATTGTACCCCATCTGGATAACAGACGTTGAAAAGACACAAAAAAAATTGTCTTTTGCGACAGGGCACAATGGCAGTGTGAAAGGGGCCTTACAGCTTTCGCCCCTCCTTCAGCCTGTTTAAATCAGCCAGAAAGCCGTAAGCAGTCAAAAGTGGTGAAGTTACACAACTTGTGTAACTCCAATAGACTTTAATGGTAGTTGCACAAATGGTGTAGCCTCATGGAATACTTTTGTTTACGTAACTTTGGGACTTATGTAAATAGTGTGGCTAGCTGAACTATATTGTTTGCGTATTTCAAGTCAATGGGATTTAAACAAATTGCGTAACTTCCCCACTTTGGCTTTACGGACCACCTCAGGCCGCTGCTAACAAATTTTTTGTTAGCCTACTTTAGTTCGGCTTACACTAGATGAGAATATTGTAGAGCCTTTTGTATATGCCTTGTTTTATCTGATGCAGCATGCACTTTCAGCTATCTGGATTTCCCCACTGAAATTATTTCAATGTTGTCTGCATTTCCCGTGAGGTCTCTGACTTTGCAGAGACGGGGTAGCATATATTTTAATGAAATGTATAAATCAAGCTGAACAAAAAAAAAAAAAAAAAAAAACAAACAAACATGACACTTAGAGGAGAGTGTACATAGTATGGGAAAAATAAAAAAAATCTCACACATTCAAAACAAAACCTGGAGTACGCCTTTTAAAATGTATCAAAGACTCTCCACAACTATCTCTTACCTTAGAAGGGCTCATGGGTCCAGCAAAAGCTCTCACTGTAAGTAATGGATCTTTTGGGCTGCCAAAATACCTTGGCTGAGAAAGAATATCAGGCTGCTCAGGTGACCATGGTACACCAATAACAGGAAATGAAGAGTTATCCTCAGCACGCAATAAAGGAACATAACAATGGCCTAGTGGGAAAAAAACATATTACTTTTGCATTGTTCTAATTGTCCAGATCCCTAGAGACATATTAACAGATATCAGTATTCAGCTAGTTTTTCATGATCAATCTATATTTTTTATTAACAAAATAGTAAATACATCACAACCTAGAATTTTAGCTGTTTTAAAAATGGGGAGGGTGGGATGTCTGGGGTTGAACCCCTTTAGGGCAGCAAATTTTAATTTTTTGTCTCATTTGTTTTTCCCCTCCTTTTAAAGTCTTAATTTTCCACCTACAAACCAATGAGGGCTTATTTAAAAGATGTCGAGCCAAAAAAAATAAAAAACACAATTTCCCTTTATGCAGGATAGGGGATAGGTCTGATTGTGGGAGGTCTCAGCTTGAGTATCCTTAAAATTGTCCTCTTCTGACTCCTATAAATACTTATATTTCCGTATATGGGGAAGTATTATTTTTGCACCATGATCTGAAATTTTAATTGGTACTATTTTGTTTTGATGGGACTTTTTGATCGCATTTTATAATTTTTTTCACTGTGTGGTTTCATTAACATGATATTTATTGGAAATGTACGCACGCAGCAATACTACATTTATTTTTGTTTACAATCCTTTTTCTAAGCTGCAGAATGACAATCTGGGCCCAGCGTGGCATACTGCCGCTCAGCCAATCCCAAGCAGGACATCATGCAGTGAGTAATTGTGCCCCAACGTCAATCCGGACCGGAGCATGACACTGGAGGCACAATGGGAGCGCCGGGAGGTAAGTACAGGTTTATTTTTAATGTAGAATAGGCATTGTTTTAAAAAAAAAAAAAAATCCCTAGGAAGGAGTGAAAGAAACGGGGACACCTGGCATTTCAGCTTGGGCAAGATGAAAGCTCTTCTCTCTCGTAGAGTTAACCCCCTAAGGACTCAGGGTTTTTCCATTTTTGCACTTTCATTTTTTCCTCCTTAACTTTTAAAAATCATAACCCTTTCAATTTTCCACCTAAAAATCCATATTATGGCCAATTCTACTTTGCAGTGACCTTAGTCATTTTACCCAAAAATGCACGGCGAAACGGAAAAAAAAATCATTGTGCGACAAAATCGAAGAAAAAACGCAATTTTGTAACTTTTGGGGGCTTCCGTTTCTACACAGTGCATATTTCGGTAAAAATTACGCCTTATTCTGTAGGTCCATACGGTTAAAATGATACCCTACTTATATAGGTTTGATTTTGTCGCACTTCTGGAAAAAATCATAACTACATGCAGGAAAATTTATACGTTTAAAAATGTCATCTTCTGACCCCTATAACTTTTTTTATTTTTCCACGTACAGGGCGGTATGAGGACTCATTTTTTGCGCCGTGATCTGAAGTTTTTATCGGTATGATTTTTGTTTTGATCTGACTTTTTGATCACTTTTTATTCATTTTTTAATGGTATAAAAAGTGACCAAAATACGCTTTTTTGGACTTTGGAATTTTTTTGCGCGTACTCCATTGACCGTGTGGTTTAATTAATGATATATTTTTATAGTTCGGTCATGTACGCACGCGGCGATACCACATGTTTATTTATTTTATTTTTTTTACACTTTTTTTTATGGGAAAAGGGGGGTGATTCAAACTTTTATTACGGAAGGGGTTAAATGACCTTTATTAACACTTTTTTTAAAAATTTTTTTGCAGTGTTATAGGTCCCATAGGGACCTATAACACTGCACATACTGATCTTTTACACAGATCACAGGCGTGTATTAACACGCCTGTGATCAGTGTTATCGGCGCTTGACTGCTCCTGCCTGGATCTCATGCACGGAGCAGTCATTCGCCGATCGGACACCGAGGAGGCAGGTAAGGGCCCTCCCGGTGTCCGGTCAGCTGTTCGGGACGCCGCGATTTCACCGCGGAGGTCCCGAACAGCCCGACTGAGCAGCCGGGTCACTTTCACAGCGGCGGTCAGCTTTGACCGCCGCTTCTAAAGGGTTAATACCGCACATCGCCGCGATCAGCGATGTGTGGTATTAGCCGCGGGTCCTGGCCGTTGATGAGCGCCAGGACCGACGCGATATGATGCGGGATCGCGGCGCGATCCCGCTTCATATCGCGGGAGCCGGCGCAGGACGTAAATATACGTCCTGCGTCGTTAAGGGGTTGAAGGGGAACTCCGGTGGAAAAAGTTTTTTCAAATCAACTGGTGCAAGAAAGTTAAACAGGTTTGTAGATCACTTTTATTTAAAAATCTTAACCCTTCTAGTACTTATCAGCTTCTATATACTCCAGTTATACTACAGAGAAATTTGTGAAGTTCTTTCCAGCCTGACAACAGTGCTCTCTACTGACACCTCTGTCCGTGTCAGGAACTGCCCAGTAGGAGAGGTTTTCTATGGGGATATGATTCTAATCTGGACAGTTCTGACACGGACAGAGGTGTCAGCAGAGAGCACTGTTGTCAGACTGGAAAGAAATTCACACATTTCTCTGTTTTATACAGCAGCTAATAAGTACTGGAAGGATTAAGATTTTTTTAATAGAAGTAATTTACAAATCTGTTTAACTTTCAGACACCAGTTGATTTGAAAACATTTGTTTTCTACTTCTTTCCACCGGAGTTCCCCTTTAACCTCACCCAGCTTCTTCCCAAAAAGACAGGAACCAGTCAAAGGGAGTCTGGTGGGAGATTGGTTGGAGGCTCGCCTCTCAAAGACAACTACACACAACACTGACTCCAGCGAGAGACAGGTAGATTTGGACAGCCTGGAGACAAGCGGTTCCACAGAAGGAGAAGCTGACTACAAAGAAACCTGATTTGGGGAAAAATGTAAAAGTATATCTATGCGCCTGGGTTTGGAAAAGAGTTTGTCAGGAGACTTCCATTATTTTGTAAACAGCTAGACAAACTTGTCATGAAGGGTCTTAAGTTTGGAGCTCCTACAGAGAACGGCCTTGTATGGAGTCGTGAGGCATAAGGCGTCCTGAAATGCAGACAGGCTATTCACCATGCTCGACATCTTCCACATTAGAGGGGGGTTCACAACCAGTGTAGGACAATTTAACAGGTTACTATGAGTGTATGAGTAAAGGCAATTTCAAACATTCCTAGGGACTAAGAGGAACATCTGGAGGATGGAGTGCTGTGCCGTTTTCTGGCATGGTCCTGACAGGGAGTCCTTCTGGAGCTGAGGAGGCACCCTGGGAGAAGGATGGGATGTTTGAAAAGCTAGACAAGAGGGCAGGCTGTCCGTGGACTGGCAGAGGGAGAGAGCCCAAGCTGGAGTAAGCTCAGCAGCATCCTACTCGGAGGGAGGTTCTTGGGAAGCTGGTTTAGAAGGAAGAGACCATGCCGAACAGGCAAAGCAAAGAGTTAGGGATGCCCTACTGGCAGTCAGAGGTCTCGGGTGATAAGATAATATGAATTATATATTATAAATAATATAAAATAGGCCCCTTTCACACTACCGTTATGCTCCTGCAAAAAACCCCATCATCAACTGTCAAAAAATCCATAAAACAGCCGTCAAAAATCCTATTCATGTCAATGGGATTTTTTGACCGTCCTTCAGCATCAGTTACAGTCATGGCCATAAATGTTGGCACCCCTGAAATTTTGCAAAGAAAATTAAGTATTTCTCACAGAAAAGGATTGCAGTAACATGTTTTGCTATACACGTTTATTTCCTTTGTGTGTATTGGAACTAAACCAAAAAAAAGGGAGGAAAAAAAAGCAAGTTGGACATTATGTCACACCAAACTCCAAAAATGGTCTGGACAAAATTATTGGCACCCTTAACTTAACCCCTTAAGGACTGAGGGGTTTTCGGTTTATGCACTTTCGTTTTTTCCTCCTCACCTTTTAAAAATCATAACCCTTTCAATTTTGCACCTAAAAATCCATATGATGGCTTATTTTTTTTGTGCCACCAATTCTACATTGCAGTGACATCAGTCATTTTAACCAAAAATATACAGCGAAACGGAAAAAAAAATCATTGTGCGACAAAATTTAAGAAAAAATGCCATTTTGTAAATTTTGGGGGCTTCCGTTTCTACGCCGTACATTTTTCAGTAAAAATGACACCTGATGTTTATTCTGTAGGTCCATACAATTAAAATGATACCCTACTTATATCGGTTTTATTTTGTTGTACTAATTGAAAAAAACATAACTACATGCACGGAAATTTATATGTTTAAAATTGTCATCTTCTGACCCCTATAACTTTATTTTTCTGCGTATGGGTCGGTATGAGGACTCATTTTTTTGTACCGTGATCTGACGTTTTTAGTGGTACAATTTTTGTATTGATCGGACTTTTTGATAGCTTTTTATTCATTTTTTCATGATATAAAAAGCAACCAAAAATACGTTATTTTGGACATTGGAATTTTTTTGCACGTACGCCATTGGCGTGCTATTTTTATAGTTCGGACATTTACGCACACGGCGATACCACATATGTTTATTTTTATTTACACAGTTTTTTTTATGGGAAAAGGGGGTTGATTTGAACTTTTATTAGGGAAGGGGTTAAATGCCCTTTCTTAACTTTTTTTGCAGCGCTATAGCTCCCATAGGGAGCTCTAGCACTGCACACACTGATCTCCTATGCTGATCCCTGCAGGGCCATAGCTCTGCACGGATCAGCGAGATAGGGGCTCGATTGCTCAAGCCTGTAGTTCAGGCTTAGAGCAATCAAACCCCGATCGGATGCCGCGGACACAGGTAAGGAGACCTCCGCCTGCGTCCCAGCTGATCGGAACATTGCGATTTTATCGCGATGTCCCGATCAGCCCGACTGAGCTGCCGGGAAGCGTTTACTTTCGTTTTCAGACACGGCAGTGAACTTTGATCGCCGCGTCTGAAGGGTTAACAGCACGCGGCACAACGATCGGTGCTGCACGCTGTTAGCCCAGGGTCCTGGCTATGATTAGCAGCCGGGACCGACCTGATGTGATGCGGGGTCACGGCGTAACCCCGTTTTTAACACCGGGATCGGGCTTAGGACGTACAGGTACGTCCTAAGTCCTTAAGGGGTTAATATTTGGTTGCACACCCTTTGGAAAAAATTACTGAAATCAGTCGCTTCCTTTAACCATCAATAAGCTTCTTACACCCCTCAGCCGGAATATTGGACCACTCTTCCTTTGCAAACTGCTCCAGGTCTCTTATTGGAAGGGCGCCTTTTCCCAACAGCAATTTTAATATCTCTTTACAGGTGTTCAATGGGATTTAGATCTGGACTCATTGCTGGCCACTTCAGAACTCTCCAGCGCTTTGTTGCCATCCATTTCTGGGTGTTTTTTGACGGATGTTTGGGGTCATTGTCCTGCTGGTAGAACCAAGATCTCGGACACGAACCCAGCTTTCTGACACTGGGCTGTACAGTGCGACCCAAAATCCGTTTGTAATCCTCAGATTTCATGATGCCTTGCACACATTCAAACTAAAACAAGACACAGACAGCGCTCCGTAGTGTGATACCGTATAGAACAGGGAGAATAGGTGAAATAAAAGTGGCGCTTACCACATATAGTTACACTTCACCAAGTGTAACTATGGAACACAGTGATGATTTGAGTGCCTGCAGCCGCTCCATGTCAACTTCAAATATATAAGTACAAGTTCCTCCAACGGGGCGACGAGATGTAAGAGATTTAAGAGCCACTGGACACACTAGGTAGAGGGATCTCAAGTTTATTCACCCATGATGCAACGTGTTTCACAGTAAGACTGCTTCATCAGGCATACACAGGTGAGCACAACCATGCAATATAAAGGGCCCATGGATTAAACTTTCAAGCTACAAGCTCAAAGGGGCCATTTACCCCATATATAAAAGAATATAAGAATGAATATAACGATTGAAACGATTAATCAATGATTGAAACAATTGAGAATGCTCGTTGATTAATTGGGGCTATTACAGTATTGGTCTCAATTATATTTAAATTTTTTATCTATTTTTTACTTCATCTATTGTTTTTTTTTAGCAATATTTTTTAACGAATAATTGCTAATTTGTACATGTCTATTTTATCTATACTGTGTTATTTTATTGTACCATGGATGCATTTCTATTTATATATATTATATATGGGGTGTATGGCCTCTTTAAGCTTGTAGCTTGAAGGGTTAATCAATGGGCCCTATATATTGCATGATTGTACTCACCTGGTTATGCCTGATGAAGCAGTCTTACTGTAAAACACGTTGCATCATGGGTGAATAAACTTGAGATCCCTCTACCTAGTGTGTCCAGCGCCTGTTAATCCCGTCGCCACATTGGATACATTTGTGCTTATATATTTTCACACATTCAAGGAACCCAGTGCCAGAGGCAGTAAAACAACCCCAAAACATCATTGAACCTCCACCATATTTCACTGTAGGAACTGTGTCCTTTTCTTTGTAGGCCTCATTCCTTTTTCGGTAGACGATAGAATGATGTGCTTTACCAAAAAGCTCTATCTTGGTCTCATCTGTCCAGAAGACGTTTTCCCAGAAGAATTTTGGCTTACTCAAGTAAATTTGGCAAAATGTATGTGTCTGTGTCAGCAGTGGGGATCCTCCTGGGTCTCCTGCCATAGCGTTTCATTTCATTTAAATGTCGACAGATAGTTCGCACTGACACTGATGCTCCCCGAGCCTGCAGGACTGCTTGAATATCTTTGGAACTTGTTTGGGGCTGCTTACCCACCATCCAGACTATCATGCGTTGACACCTTCCATCAATTTTTCTCTTCTGTCTATGCCCAGGGAGATTAGCTACAGTGCCATGGGTTGCTAACTTCTTGGCAATGTTGCGCACTGTGGACAAAGGCAAATCTAGATCTCTGGAGATGGACTTGTAACCTTGAGATTGTTGATATTTTTTTTCACAATTTTGGTTCTCAAGTCCTCAGACAGTGCTCTTTCTGTTGTCTATGCTTAGTGTGGCACACACAGACACACAATGCAAATACTAAGTGAACTTCTCTCCTTTTTATCTTTCAGGTGTGATTTTTATATTGCCCACACCTGTTACTTGCCCCGGGTGAGTTTAAAAGGAGCATCACATGCTTGAAACAATCTTATTTTTTTTCACAATTTTGAAAGGGTGCCAATAATTTTGTCCAGACCATTTTTGACGTTTGGTGTAACATTATGTCCAATTTGCGGTTTTTCCTCCCTTTTTTTGTTTAGTTCCAATACACACAAAGGGAATAAACATATGTATAGCAAAACATGTGTTACTGCAATTGTTTTCTGTGAGAAATACTTCATTTTCTTGAAAAAGTTCAGGGGTTCCAACATTTACGGCCATGACTATGTCCCGTTACGACTAAAGTCCGTTATGCATTAATTTTTGTCCCGTCAAAATAACGGTGAATACCGAACATTAAAATTTTCACATTGAAGTCTATGGGTGACGGATGTTCACAAATGAAATCCGTTATTGTCCCTTATTTTTATGCTTCGTAATGATCCGTTATTGCTACTAAGCATGCTCAGTACAACATCACAACCAGGAAGTCACATGGAAATAAAATAACGAAGATAAAATAACTGACTATAACGAGTGATAACTGATGGCACATGTCAACTGAATGTCCATCAAAATTGGTCATCAGTTCACAACTGTTGTGTTCAGTTATTTCATCTTTTTTTTCATGACCAGTTATTGCAAAATAACGGGTGTCAGAATGGAGGAACATAACAGTAGGGTGAAAGGAGCTATAAACAGGATCTCACATGAGTACACCCCTCACATTTTTGTAACATTTTTCATATTCAGAGGTTTTATTGATTAAATGAGCAAAGCCAGGGGTACAGAAGAAAAACCGGAAGGGAGATACAAAGAATACATATGAAAAACAAAACAAAAAAAGGAATAAAACAAATGACCTTATCCACAGAAAGGTGTGTAAATATAAAAAAAACATGAGACTTCATGAAATATAAAAAAGTCAGAATCATTCACGAGTTCACAGTGGGCAATTAAATACTGTGCTTGCAGAAGCTTTTGTAAATATTTTATTACATCTTTTCATGTGCACAGCCTTTAACAATCACTGCTTAATGTTGCTGCCCCCTCAAAATAACTTAACACACTACCATTAATGTCTAAACAGGGGTGTGGAAATTAGAGATGAGCTAAATTACAGTGATTCCATTCGTCACGAACCTCGTGGCTCGGCATTTGCTGACTTTATCCTGCATAAATTAGTTCAGCTTTCAGGTGCTCTGGTGGGCTGGAGACTCTCTCCTAGGACTGTATCGCCCTTTTCCAGCCCACCGGAGCACCTGAAAGCTGAACTAATTTATGCAGGCTAAAGTCAGCAACTGCCGAGCCAAGATGTTCGTGACGTATCGAATCACTAACTTCGCTCATCTCTAGTGGAAATAAAAAAAATAAAATACTTGTTCAAGGGACTAATCTACTTGTCCCCCAATCTACTTGTCCCTCAAGAAAATCCACTTAACCTTCCTGGCGGTATGATTATTTCAGGAATTTTGTACCAAAAGCGGTACCATTTTTTGCATGGAAATTTGGTGTTATGTATTGTAGGCCTGCAATTCTTAGTAATTACTTACTTAAACCTGACCAAAGAAGACTCTAGTAGACCTCTCAGATGTGATAAAGTTCGTAACATAAAATCATGAATTATAATGTAATAAATAATATAATTTTATTCAATAATGTAATAAATAATGAAATTTGTCAAACAAAGAAAATTCAGTAAACATCCTGGGTGTGGTAAATTTTGAAACATGGGACTGCACATAGACTGACGTCACAATCAGGGCAATGGAACCTGGTTTCTTTTCGGATTTTTTTTTCCATTGCCATCTTGCTTTGAGCAGCAAAATACGCACATCCTTGTAGGTGCTGCCTTTTTTTGATTTTGGCGGGATGTAATCCATAAAGTGCCGACCAGTCAGGCGTTCTGGGTTGACAACGTCAGCAGCACGACGTCCAGATCTGTTCACGGCCACTGATGGTGTTTGGTAGTTCACAAAAATCCGCTCCGCCACCTTCCAGATAAAGTCAGAATCAACAAGAGGCTTGTCACTCTTTCCTCTGTGCAGTATATAGGCATTGTTCCAGGAGATGCCTGAAGATTTTTTTGTAATATTTTTTTTGTTATTTCCGCATAGCCGGATAAAATGTCATCGCCTGATCGGCTCTATCGACTCCTCCCATGGTGTTGTTGTAGTCAATCACAAGTTGTGGCTTCATGACATCTTTCCCACCTCTTGTGTGGACCATGGCAGTGGAGGAGTTATTCACTGTACTCATTAGGCACACATCTTTTTTGTCACGCCAACGCATTGCCATCATCTTTCCTTTCTGCCAGGCAACCATTTCTCCTGTTTTCAGTTTTTTCCTGGCAAACATAGATGGCAGGTCACGTCGGTTGGCCCTAACTGTTCCATATCCATCAGTCTTGTGTTTTAGCAGAAATTCGTACAGCTCAGGCGATGTGTAAAAGTTGTCCGTTGTCACACAATACCCCTGATTCAGCAATGGCTAAAGCAGTGTAAGGACTGATGACGTTGCCATCCCATAGCCGCTGTGCCTGGGGTTGAATTGTGTTCCTTTACCTGTGTATATGACGGAATTCCATATATAGTCAGTGGCAGACTCGCAGAGCATATAAGATTTTATTCCAAACCGTGCTATCTTGGATGCGATTTATTGAATCCAGCTGAGGCGTCCCTTGTAAGCCATCATACTTTCATCAATGCTGATGTCTCTATCTGGCACAAAGTCCTGCTGGAATTTTTTTAGGATCATTTGGTATACTTCCCAGATCTTCTTGAGTTTTGGCGCTGGATGTGTGGCTTCGTCAAATTCCTCATTGTTGGTGAAGTGCAAATTCTTCATTATGAGGGAAAATCGGTACTCAGACATGATGGTGCCAAAAAATGGGGTTGCCAGCAATTTATTGGTAGTCCAGTACCATTTCTGCAGCGGTTTCCCCACCACACACTGAAGTAGTATTAGCCCAAGTATTAGCCCCATTTGTCTCCGTGACAATCTTTTCAATGACGTCATCTGTGAAAAACAATTTTAGGTAAGGATCATTGTGCTCAACGCCTACCTTCATCCCAGGTGATCCAGTAAACTGAAATCTTGGCGACGGTACCTCATCCATACCGCATTCAATAGGGTACCAAGTGCGCACATCACTGAGCTCGGGTGCAGAATCGTCGCTGTCGCCACTTCTCTGGTCAGTGTCAGAGTCGGATGACGAATCTTGCCACGAATCGCTGTCGCTCAATTCTGCGAGGGGCTCTGTGTCGCTGCCGCTGTCACTCATCGGATCCAAACCTGCTTTGGAGATGCTAAAGTGACGCTCTGATGCCATGGAAAAAAAATTCTTTTATGGGCAGAAATTACAGCAAAAAGGGCAGGCAGGGCTGTGTAGGATGATCAAATGTCAAATCTGAGGTGATACAGTGTAATCTGACAGAATTTCACTGCATCACTTTTATGCTTTCAAACATTTGAATTTACCGCCCAGTTCCGCCCCCATGAGCCTCTGCGGCTCACAGAGACGGAACCAGGAAGTCAGATGGAGGCATCCGCCGGGGCTCTCACCGGCGATCACAGCGGGGACATTGCTGGATCGCCAGGAGAAGGTAAGAAGACTCTGCTGCCAGTTCCGTAATCTCCCCCGAGCGTGACTCGGGGTTACCGCTTCTGGCAGCGAAAATTAACCCTGAGTCAAGCTCGGGAATACCGCTAGCCATTTGAATTTACCGCCCAGTTCCGCCCCCATGAGCCGCTGCTGCTCACAGAGACGGAACCAGGAAGTCAGATGGAGGCATCCGCCTGGGCTCTCACCGGCGATCACAGCGGGGACATCGCTGGATCGCCAGGAGTAGGAAAGAAAACTCCGCTGCCAGCTCCGTAATCTACCCCGAGCGCGACTCTGGGTTAACCCTTCTGGCAGCGAAAATTTACTCCGAGTCACGCTCGGGAATACCGCTAGCCTGGTTAAATAAGGTCAAATAAGGTCTTCATTAGTTTCTGCACTTTCGTTTTTTTTCTCCTCGTCCTATAATAGCCATAACTCTCATTTTTCCCATCTACAGACCCATATGAGGCTTGTTTTTTGCAGGGCCAAGTATACTTTGTAATGAACCCTTTCATTTTTCCTTAACTTATGCTCTGAAAAAAAAAAAATTTGTTGTGAGATGAAGTAAATATGCAAATTTTGAGGTTTTCTTTTTATCGCCATTCACCTTGTGGTCAAACTTACATATTTTGATACTTTAGGTCGGCCTAATAACACAAATACCAAATTTGTTTAGTTTCTGTCATGTTTTAATAATTTTTTTTAACTTTTAATAAAAAAAATTCCTGACCCCTATAACATTTTTACTTTTACGTATACTGGGCTGTATGAGGGCTCATTTTTTGGGCCATAATATGCTATTTGTATCGGTACCATTTTGGTATTGATCGGACTTTTTGAACACTTTTTCACTTCATTTTTTCTGGGATATGAGGTTATAAACATAAATGCAATTCTGTGATTTTTTTTTTTACGTTAACGCCATTTACCGTACGGGATATAAAATGTTCGGACAAATATGCACGCACCATTACCAAATATGTTTATTTTTATTATGTTTACATATTTTTATATGGAAAAAGGGGGTGATATGAACTTTTAAATACGGAAGGGGTTTATTGGTTGTTTTTAAACTTTTATTAAACGCTCTTTTTTTTAAATACACTTTATTAGGAGGAATCATTTAGATTCCTCATACAGATCAATGCAGTTCTAATGAACTCCATTGATCTGTGTTCATTTGGTTGAGCCTGCTCAAGGCAGGCTCAATCAAATGCAGATCTATGGGGGCAGCCATGAATGCAGAGGTAAGCCCTCCAGCTACCTCCACAGGGGATCGCCCCTCCCCCCCCGCCATCGCGCTGCGGGGGAGGGGGGGGGGGGCGCGATCCAAGTCTAAAGCTACACATACTTTAGATAGCTGTTGGCTGACAGTTATCCCTAGAGTCATCTTGGAATCTTCATGCACTTTCTGTTGAAGCGGTTATTCAGTGCAAAGAAATCAATAACTAATAGCTCCTAAAGTAAAAGTTATATCACAAAGCAATATATTTTTATTACCTATTCAGAAGCTGCAGGCTTCCTTTCTGCTGGCAGGAAGTTGAGTAGTTCTCAGAATTGATGACGCTTGGGTCCGCTCGTCTGCCTTCCCCAACAGAGCAGGGGAATCACCCCAGGGGATGTCAGGGATTGCAGTAAAGACACATAGGAGGAGATTTATCAAAACCTGACCAGCGGAAAAGTTGCTGAGTTGCCCATAGCAGCCAATCCAGATTTCTCCTTTCATTTTTCAGAGGCCTTTTCAAACATGAAAGAAGCGATCTGATTGGTTGCTATGGGCAAGGTTTTGATAAATCTCCCCCATTAAATGTGCAGCAGAAGCTGGAAGACAGGCAGATCAGAGGCAGCAGAGTACAGGTCTCCAGGGGCCCTTGTAAGTGCAGATTGGATAAGAAGGCCACACGAGGTAAGTATAAGTAACTATTATATTGAAAAAAAATAATCATTCTGGCACTGGATAACCCCTTCAAGTGTATCTATACTGTGAAGCGTGAGAATGCATCTGCTAGACTGCGCTGGAGGCAGTTGATCTACTCTATGAACCAAAGGCTGGAAAATTATGAAATCCAATAGCCACATGCGAACCTGATGGACTAATATCAACCAAATTTTGTACTAACATGTATTGTCACCTGTATTTTGCAAATAGACAATATATTGATCTCTAATACAACTAGTAAGAATGATAACTAGATTTTTACACAGAAAAATGAAAAAATAAATAAAATTTACAGACTAACCTTTTAGGTATTCTCTAATCTTTTCTTTAAATTCTGGTGATTTATTTTTGTTTCGCTCACATATGACCTGTGTGAAAACAATTGTTAGTTTATACTTTGTGTTTATTATAAGCTGACCATACATATTTAGAAAAAGAGAATCACTAATATTGTAAACACGAAAAGGCATTTCATTTAAAATTCATATTAAAATTATCTATACACTGGGATCGTGTAAAATTTGAAGTTGTAACAAACAATAAACACAGTGACAAAACCTAAACAATGGTGGAATTGCTGTTTTCTATGCATTACAAGAAACATCATGAAATTAACGGTATTGCCTGTACTACTTATTTTAATTAACCGCAGAATACAACACCTGTTCCGGAGTCTGGTCATATTTGTTCCTAGGGTTCTTTATAATATCAGGATGTGAGCACAGCACATTAACTACATCAGGATTGCCAAATTTGCAAGCAAAATGAAGTGGAGTGTCAAATCCCTAAATACAAAATAACAATTATTATTGGTGATCTGTTCTTCACAAAGTAAATTGACAATTCTGCATTCTTCCTTTTGGGCATTTACCATTTTATCAGGGGTGTTGAGATACAAGTCAACAAGGTATCTAATCCTTTTTTGAAGCATAACCTCATCATCATCATCAGGGTACATAAGTCTCATGAATTCTGGGTTCTCCAGAGTATCTAGTAAAAGTTGACAGATACCAGCCTGGTTTTCCTTAGCAGCCACATGCATGACATTGTATCTACATCCTTCCTGTAGATCGTAGGGAAAAAAAAAAGCTTCAATACAAAATTGGGGAGAATTCTATCTTGAGGTTAACTGCTTCTAATTCATTTACACATACACACAATAAGATGATCACTATTGTTACAACTTACAACATAGTTAGCTTGCGTAGTATAAAGCCTTCATTACTAACCTGTGTGGTGGACCTAAGTGCACTATGGGCTCATAGTACAGCAGCACTGTGGCCACATAGTTCCTACATATTCTCCCCTAGAAGCACTAAACCAAAACTTATCTGCTTCCTTTCAAAGGTATCACAGCATATCCGGCCAATGTTCCATACTGTATCGTTGTAAAGATAATGTTAGCCGCATCTCAAGAAATGAAAATATTAAAAGTGATTATCCAGAATTAGGAGAAACACAGCTACTTTTTCCAGTTTCTCCGTTTCTGTGTGGTTTCGCAACTCAGTTCCAATGAAGTGAATTCAACAAAGTTGTAATACAGCATATAACTTGAGAACATAAGTGGTGGAAGAAAGCTGCTACGTTCTTTTTTCTTTTTTAATACTGGATAGTGCCCCTGTAAACTTGCCATGCCAAATGATGGCCTGAAAAACTGTAATGGGTGCCCGACTGACCTTTTCATTAGTATAATCAAGATACATATGTTCCCATATCTAACAAACCTACATTAACCCCTTCCCGCAATGGTACGTATGCATACGTCCCAGCATCCGACACGTTCACGCACTGGGACGTATGCATAGGTCCTAGCAATCTCCTGCACTGCCACGGGCAGCGCAGGAGATCGGCAGTGGGACTTGGCTGTCAATCACAGCCGGAGACCCACCGCAGCTGCCGGAGCCGCGATCGCACCGGCAGCATTAACCCCATAGATGCCGTGATCAATCCCGATCACGGTATCTATGGTGTTGACAGGGGGAACACGCTCCCCCTGTTCACCAACGGCGGCACCGCGATACAATCGCAGGTCGCAGTTGGTTGCTATGGCAGCAGGAGGTCAGATCATGACCTCCTGTATGCCTGCTACAGAAGCCTGTGGATCGCACAGTGGACCACAGGCTGGATCGCACAGGCTGCAGTGTGTGCAGCTGATCGGGTCACACTGTGCTGCAGTACAAATGTATTGCAGCATAGTATAACCTGTAAAAAGCGTAAAAAATTTAATAAAAAGTTCTTCAATAAAAGTATGAAGTGTAGAAAAAAAAATGACCCTTTCCCAATAAAAGCCCTGTATTATCACCCAAAAAGATCAAAAACACATATACATAATAGGTATTGCCACGTGCGTAATGACATGTATTATAAAACTAATGTAAATTATCCTGTACCGTGAACACCGTAAAAAAACAATTTTGGTACAAATAGCGAATAAAAAAGATCAAAAGGTAGCAGGTATCGCAAAAATGATACCAATGAAAAGTACAGCTCATCCTGCAAAAAATAAGCCCTTACTCAATGGCGTCAGACAAAAAATAAAAAAAAGTTACGGCTGTTGGAAAATGAATGGCAGAAAAAGAACATAGAAAGCTATATAAAATGGGTATTGCCATAATCGTGCTGACCCACAGAATAAATATAATAACACTTGCCGCACAGTGTACACCATAAAAAAAAAAAATGCCAGAAATTTCAGTTTTTCACAATATTTTGGAGTATTTCACAAAAATTGTGCAACAAAAATGCACCACTTATATAAAGTGTCACAATATGTCACAAAAAAGGATATCAGAATCGCTATGCTCAGAAAAAGCGTTCTAAAGTTATTACCATTTAAAAGGGACACATGTCAAATAAAAAAAAAAAAAAGAGCCTGGTCATTAAGGTAAAAAATTGGTCCATCCTTAAGGGGGTTAAAGAAATCTTACAGTAAATTAACATTTATCTTTGTGTACATAATCATCATTATTACTTGGAATAAAAATGTAACTATTGTACATGGATATTGGCCTTATGAGAGTTGCCTCATGAAGCCAGCCTCTTTATACTGTATTATTAGCTGTCTGGCTTCTTTAAACTTCTGAAACCTGCGATAGTAAGTTATTAATTGAGGAAGCAGCATTGCACTCCACTGACCTGCCATCTGTGAGATCTATGCAGAGAAATGACCGGATGTCACAGATGGCTGGGGAGTGAAGCGCAATGCCACCTGCCTGCCCAAGTACCTCACAAGCGCACGGGGTCTCGGTAATGAGACAACGCAATCAAAGACAGTTTTTAATGACAGTAACACTTTAACCTACATTTAAAAAAAAACACTTGATCTTGTGATGCATTAGTGATAACTGACACTGATTTCCATTCTCCACAAAGTTGCTGTTATACAAGAGGGCAGGGACAATGACATTTATCATCCAAATTACCTGGACAACAGTTGGATTGTCACCAGACCCTATAAGATAACGTGGATTGCTCCATATCAGATCAGAAAATGTGGCCAGATCTCCTTTTTCCACAGCCTTTCTTAGTTTAGCTGTCAAGTCTTGTGTCCTGGGGCTCTTAAAGCTATTTGCTTTTTCCTTGTTCAGGCTTTCAACATCTGGAGCAGACAATCCATCTAATCAAATATGTAAAGAAAAAAAGAAATTGACAAACCCATTGCATACAAGATAGTCTTTAACACGTCTCAGTTATGAAAAATGTAAACGTTTCAACCAATAAAGGGTCTTGGTGCTGAGACTAGCACAGACCTAAACTTTTTTATTTGCATTTTGTAGGAGAACATTGATCCAGGGATGTATTCTGATTGCCATATTGCAGTCATATTCAATTGCCATATTTTTCCTCTGTCATGGGGCAATTGGCACCAGGTCTCATGGACTTTTTGTCTTCATCTGGATCAATACAGTAGAGTTTTAGGTGGAACTCGATGGACTTGTCTTTCTCAAACAAATTATGTTACTAAGTTACAATGTATATGATCATAACGCAAGAGTTATTTTTTTTCTCTGTTAATGACAGATTCATAACACCCACTTAAAGGGGTATTCCGCCCCTAGACATCTTATCCCCTATCCAAAGGATAGGGGATAAGATGTCAGATCCCCGCGGTCCCGCTGCTGGGGACCCCTGGGATCCCCGCTGCGGCACCGCGCTATTATTACAGCACAGAGCGAGTTCACTCTGTGCATAATGACGGGCAATACGGGGGACAGAGCAGCGTGACGTCATGGCGCCGCCCCTCGTGACATCACGGCCCGTCCCCTTAATGCAAGTCTATGGGAGGGGGCGTGACGACCGCCACACCCCCTCCCAGACTTGTATTGACGGGGGCGGACCGTGACGTCACGAGGGGCGGAGCCGTGACGTAACGATGCTCCGGCCCCTGTACTGCCCATCATTAAGTGCAGAGCGAACTCGCTCTGTGCTGTAATGATAGCGCGGTGCCGCAGCGGGGATCCCAGGGGTCCCCAGCAGCGGGACCGCGGCGATCTGACATCTTATCCCCTATCCTTTGGATAGGGGATAAGATGTCTAGGGGCGGAATACCCCTTTAAATTATAAACTCAATCAATTTTTATTACTCCTTATCCAAATAATTTCCTATGACTGCTTTATCCTAAAGCATACTATTTTAACTCATTCACAAGTAAATTCTGAAAACTGCAAAACAATGGTTGTGATCTGCATAACTAACAGTCTATTTCATGTACCTCTAAGAAGACCAGAAGAAAGTTTTACAGGTGACAAGGACATGGATGATTTATTGGGTGATGGATAATAGTCACATATGCCTGTAGCAAACTTTTCAGCATCTTCTCTTGCTTGAAACGCTTTGAACCGAGAACCTTTCAGCATTTTTACAACCTGTAGAGCTTCCTTTTTGTCAGTGTAAATGTGAGTCTTTTCTGAAACAAGAAAAGTTGGTACAAGTTGGTTTCAAGTGGTAAAATGTAATCCTGTATTGATAAGCTAAATTAGTTTGGCAACTACACTTGGTTTTACTTACAGATAGTGGCATTTTTCTATTTTAGGCTGCTTTCACACTATAAAATTCATCTGTTTTAAAGATCCGTTTGATGTTCCATTATGAAAACCCTGAAAATCGGCCATTAAACGTCCGTTAGAAAATCCCATTATAGTCTATGGGATTTTTACAATATCCGTTTTAATCCGTTATAGTCTGTTATTAATAACGGATGTTATTTTGTGACGGGAGAATGAACGGAAGAAATAGTGCATGCATTATTTCTCCCGTTACTATCTTCCGTCACAAAATAACATCCGTTATTAATAACAGACTATAACGGATTAAAACGGATATTGTAAAAATCCCATAGACTATAATGAGATTTTCTAACGGACTTATGGGATTTTCTAACGGACGTTTAATGGCCGATTTTCAGGGTTTTCATAACGGAACATTAAACGGATCTTTAAAACGGATTAATTTTATAGTGTGAAGGCAGCCTTACAGGGGTAGATATTTCCACACAAGTCTTAACAGGAAATGCAGCAATAATAATTGTCACCACGGAATTAGTTTCTAAAATTGTCAGATTGCTCTTGTCGTCACTTTATAAGTAGTAAGTTCCAATTTGGCCATGTTTCCTCTTGTCTCATTTACCCATATGCTTTACAGTAGCCACAGTGCTGGAGAAGGAAGAGTCATTATTACCTATTGTGAATGGTATATCTTGTGTGTGGTATATCCCCTCCCTCAATAAAAATGTCCTTATTTTGTATCGCCGCGTGCGTAAATGTCCAAACTATTAAAATATAATGTTATTGATTATGTACGATGAACGGCGTGAATGTAAAAAAAAAAAAAGTGCAAAATTGATGCTTTTGTGTCACATTTTATTTAAAAAAATTTAATAAAAAATTTATACACATAAATGTGGTATCAATTAAAACTACTGATCACGCCGAAAAAAATGAGCCCTCATACTGCTGCTTATACGGAAAAATGAGAAAGTTATAGGTAGTCCATACAGAGGTATTTTAAACAATTAGGTTAAAAAGTTAGCGATTTTTTTTGTAATTTTAGAAGCAACAATAATAGAAAAGTATGTAATCATTGGTATAATTTTAATCGTATTGACCCACAGAATAAAGAAAACATCATTGTTACCGTAAATTGTACAGCGTGAAAACGAAACCTTCCAAAATTAGCAAAATTGTGGTTTTCTTTTTAATCTCCCCACACAAATAGTATTTTTTTAGTTGCGCCATACATTTTATGGTAAAATTAGTGAAGTCATTACGAAGGACAACTGATCGCGTAAAAAAAAAAACCCCTCATACTAGTTTGTTGATGAAAGTATAAAAGATTTACGATTTTTTGAAGACGAGGAGGAAAAAACGAAAATGTAAAAATAAAATTGGCCTGGTCCTTAACCCCTTAAGGACCGGAGGTTTTTCCGTTTTTGCATTTTCGTTTTTTGCTCCTTGCCTTTAAAAAATCATAACTCTTTCAAATGTACACCTAAAAATCCATATGATGGCTTATTTTTTGCGCCACCAATTCTACTTTGTAATGACGTCAGTCATTTTGCCCAAAAATCTATGGTGAAGCGGGAAAAAAAATCATTGTGCGACAAAATTGAAAAAAAAAACGCTGTTTTGTAACTTTTGGGGGCTTCCGTTTCTACGTAGTACATTTTTCGGTAAAAATGACACCTGATATGTATTCTGTAGGTCCATACGATTAAAATGATACCCTACTTATATAGGTTTGATTTTGTCGGACTTTTGGAAAAAATCATAACTACATGCAGGAAAATTAATACGTTTAAAATTGTCATCTTCTGACCCCTATAACTTTTTTATTTTTCCGTGTATGGGGCGGTATGAGGGCTCATTTTTTGCGCCGTGATCTGAAGTTTTTAACGGTACCATTTTTGCATTGATAGGACTTATTTATATTAAATGATATAAAAAGTGACCAAAAATGCACTATTTTGGACTTTGGAATTTTTTTGCGCGCACGCCATTGACCGAGCGGTTTAATTAATGATATATTTTTATAATTCGGACATTTCCGCACGCGGTGATACCACATATGTTTATTTTTATTTTTATTTACACTGTGTTTTTTTTTTTATTGGAAAAGGGGGGTGATTCAAACTTTTAATAGGGGAGGAGTTAAATGATCTTTATTCACTTTTTTTTTTCACTTTTTTTTGCAGTGTTATAGGTCCCATAGGGGGCTATAACACTGCACACACTGATCTTCTATGTTGATCACTGGTTTCTCATAAGAAACCAGTGATCAACGATTCTGCCGCATGACTGCTCAGGCCTGGATCTCAGGCACTGAGCAGTCATTCGGCGATCGGACAGCGAGGAGGCAGGAAGGGGCCCTCCCGCTGTCCTGTCAGCTGTTCGGGATGCCGCGATTAGCCGCGGCTATCCCGAACAGCCCGACTGAGCTAGCCGGGAACTTTCACTTTCACTTTTAGCCGCGCGGCTCAGCTTTGAGCGCGCGGCTTAAGGGTTAATATCGCGCGGCGCCGCGATCGGCGCTGCGCGCTATTAGAGGCCGGGCCCGCCATGATATGACGCGGGGTTACTGTGTAACCCCGCGTTATATCGGAAGAGCAGGACCAAGGACGTACCGGTACGTCCTTGGTCCTTAAGGGGTTAAAGGAGAACTCCAGAATATAAAAATTGTCCCCCATACTGCCAGCAGTAAAAAGATAAAGATGTACATACCTTCCTTCGCTCCCCCGGTGCCTCCGGTAACCGTCTCCGGCACGATCCTCTTCCTGGTTGCTGGTGAGTCATACTGCGCTCAGCCAATCACCGGCCGCAGTGAAGTCCCGACTCGGCCGGCAATAGGCTGAGCGGCAGTGTGAGAACGCTTCAAGACACAAAATTCTTCAGTACACCGGCACCTGATGCCGGGGCCGAAAATGTCCCACTGCCACTCAGCCTATCGCTGGCCGAGCCGGGACTTCACTGCGGCCGGTGATTGGCTGAGCGCAGTATGACTCGCCAACCACCGGCAACCAGGAAGAGGATCGCAGCGGAGACCGGAGACGATTACCGGTGGCCCCGGGGGAGCGAAGGAAGGTATGTACATCTTTATTTTTTTACTGCCGGCAGTATGGGGGACAATTTTTATATTCTGGAGTTCTCCTTTAAAGGTCAAAATGGGCTTGGTCCTTAAGGTTAAAAAGAGCAATCCACTGTCCAGCCACGCCTTCTCGTGATGTCAGGCCACGTCCCCTCAATGCAAGTCTATGGAATGGTGCGTGGCGGCCATTAACCCCCTCCCATAGACTTGTATTGGGGCGTGGCCTAATGTAACAACTGGGGCGTGGCTGACCCCCACAGCATGCGCACAGCATTCGGAACTAAATGTTCTGAATTCAGCTGGAAGGCTGGCCAGTGGAGTACCCCTTTAATGGGTTTTTCCCAGCAAAGTGGAGGCCTAACTCACTGTGGTCCATGCCAATTCTAGCATGAAGTGTTATTAGGAAAATGTCATGCCACATTGTTTCTGTTCTGAGCATAAACAAACACGCTATACATATTTTTTAAACAAAGTATCTGAAAAAACTATTTAATATTTGGATGCATTCAAAGTGGTCAAAGCATTAGTATACCTTGCAATGGAATGCCATAAGAAGGGATTCAGACCCAAGTCATAAGCAGTGTGACTTACCATTCCTGGCCGATGCATCATCATACACAGGGCAGACTGCATAGAACACCGGGGGGTAATCAGAATGCAAAGGTGTAGAGATGTGAGCAGCTTCCAAACCCCCATTGGCAGCAAAGTCTCTTCTGGATATGGTCTCTTCTATGGGAGGGTTCAAACCTACATTGTATCCAAAGTCCCTGTCTTCAGAGTATTTGGCCTGCAGGCCATGAGAATCATTTTGGGGATTATCATTTGATCTGAAGGTTTCCACATCTACGCCTTGCTGTTCCAGTAAAGTACGAGCTAGTTTTTTCTCAAATATACATCTAGTGGTTGAGGTGATAGGTCCACACTTTAATCCTGCTTTTAATATTTCTACTCGTAGCTCATCTGGATCTAGCAGCTTCAAATTGCTTAAAATCTGCTCCATACTCCGTTTAACTATATATAAAAAAAAAATAATAATAATTTGAGGAAGATCATAAGCAGATAACAAGGCATCCATATTCCCACATTTCACAATATGGGGGGGGGGGTGATTTATCATTGTTTCCTTTTTTTGTTTTGATGTTTTTGGAGTAAATAGCGTAGAAAAAAGAAACCTTCAATTTGTGGCCCAGGCTGGCGTAAGATTGCACAAGACTTTTAAAGTCGCTGTTGGTAATCACTGACCACTGCAAAAAGCTAACCAGACCATGCCACATTTGAGCAGATCACCCATTGTGCAAATATATGCACCTTTTTAAAGGGGTACTCCACCCCTAGACATCTTATCCCCTATCCAAAGGATGAGAGATAAAATGTCTGATGTCTGATCGCGGGGGTCCAGTCGGTGGGGACCCCCGCGATCGCTCCTGCAGCCACCCTGTCATCAGCTGCACGTAGCGAAGTTCGCTCCATGCCTCACGATACAGGGGCCGGAGGATCGTGACATCACGGCCCTGCCCCTCGTGACATCATGCCCCGCCCCCTCAATGCAAGCCTATAGGAGGGAGCGTGACGCCAGCTGATTACAGCGGGGGGGGGGGGGGGGGGGCTGCAGGAGATATTGCGGTGGTCCTTTGCATAGGTGATAAGATTTCTAGGGACAGAATACCCCTTTAAAAAGGTGCATATTTTTGCACAATGGGTGATCTGCTCAAATGTAGCATGGTCTGGTTAGCTTTTTGCAGTGGTCAGTGATTTACCAACAGCGACTTTAAAAGTCTTGTGCAATCTTACGCCAGCCCGGGCCACACATTGAAGGTTGCTTCTTTCTACGCTATTTATGAAGAACGAGCACATTTAATATATATATTAGCGAAGTACAAATTATGTATGCCAATGGGGTAAACAAAGCTTGATTTAAACAGGCAAGGATAAATCTCCCCTGAGAAATCCAATACACAAGTGTTTAGTACATGCAAAAATTTATTCCTTGGCATGTTAGAGCCTATGGATATGTTCAGCATATGGGCTAGAAGCATTTTTAGTCCCTATACAGTGAGAGGCCACAGCTTTTAGGACTACCCCTTTATCTAGAATAGTTTTTCGGTGAAAGTTAATGCTGTGTTTGGACTCTTTGAGTGGACCACATCTTATAGCTGACTTAAGTGGCTGCCTTAGAGTGCGCTGTACACAAAACACAGCAAGAATGTTTAGCTAAAAACACAGCCTTATATACACAGAAAATGACAATTTTGATATGGTGATCTACAAAGGATGCAACAAAAGGTGAAATACAGTAGAATTCCTCAGAAAGTCTGATAGTCTAGCAATTGCTTCCAGTACAAAAACACTACGAACATAAAACTTTGAAGCCAGCATAAAGAGATCTTACTGTATAGGTAAAACATGTAGCTTTTCACTGAAACATTGCACATCCTAAAAATAAATGTCATTTATTTACCACTAACATTATGTAGGCGTCATCCCTTTCTCCAGACTTTCCAGTAAGTGAATTAGAATATGCACTGACTACTAATAATATTGCAGCCAATATACTGTACAGTTTTCTAGAGATCACTCTAGAGCAGTTAGGGAATAAAAATTTAGCAAAAAATAAAAATAAAAAATTTATCAGCAGCACATTTTTGGGCTACCTGGTTCTTACGCCTCTTTCACACTATGAAATAGTTCCGTTTAGGAACTTCCGTCACCAGTTCCGTCACTAGATCGGTGAAAACCCGGACGTTACAAAACCCCTGACAGCCATGACTAAATTGCATTGCAGCCTATGGGGTTTTGTAACTGCCCGTTTGCACCCGTATATGCCCATAATTCATTATGGGCGTTATACAGTGACGGGACATCGTGGCGGAAAAAATTACTGCATGCAGTTACAAAACCCCATAGGCTGCAATGCAATTTAGTCACAGCCGTCAGGGGTTTTGTAACGGCCGGGTTTCGCCGATATAGTGACAGAAGTTCCCAAACGGAACTATTTCATAGTGTGCAAGAGGCCTTAAGAATTTCCCAGTTCTGTACTAATATACAGTAAAGGTATTTATTTATATTACACACACTATTATCCAAAGCGCTGCCAAGTTGTAAGAATATTTTGGATCAACAATCGTACATTACAAATTGCCTTTACACTAGAGAATGAAACATTCGGTTATCTTACATCCCAACAGGGTAGCCATGCAGAGGACACCTACATATAATAAAGCTGCCACTGTATGATGCACATACAGAACTGTGAAGCTATTTAGGAAAATATCCACTTATAGCCAAGGCAAAGGAATAGCACTGCCGGGCAAAACAAGGCATAGCCTACTTAAAAGGACATTTACTGTTTATAATGCCAGACAAAAATCACCTAAAAACTCTTCATGCAGACAAAACCTTTTCACTATATTATTAGCTGGTAAAGCTATTAGCTAAATGTATTAGCTGGTTAAGTGTTGCCTAGATAGCAGCATGTGCCACAAACTGACTAGTACATTTTACAGGACAGTGTCTGCAATGACAACACATGTATAAATAGATCTCTTAATATGAGTCACTTAGGAAGAATGGAACATTCCTGCTTTACAAGTATGAGGATTAGGCCAAAAGCACAGATCTTAAAATAATGCCCTATTCTGAGGCCAAGAAAACATTTTCCATAGCAGAGCATGCCAAGCTAGTGCAGAGTGTAAATAATTTATGTTAGAAGGGATTACATTACACTGGATGACAGCAACTTAGGGGTACTCCACTGGAAAACATTTTCTTTTAAATCAACTGGTGCTAGAAAGTTAAATAGATTTGTAAATTACTTCTATTATGAAATCTTAATCCTTCCAGTACTTATGTTGTATACTACAGAGGATGTTCTTTTCTTTTTGAATTTCCTTTCTGTCTTACCACAGTGCTCTCTGCTGACACCTCTGTCCATGTTAGGAACTGTCCAGAGCAAGTGAGGTTTGCTTTGGGAAACTGGACAGTTCCTAAAATGGACAGAGGTGTCAGCAGAGAGCACTGTGGTTAGAAAAGAACTTACTGTGGAGATTACAGCAGCTGATAAGTACTGGAAGAATTCAGATTTTTTAATAGAAGTAATTTAAAAGTCTGTTTAGCTTTCTGGCAGCAGTGGATTTAAAAGAAAATGTTTTCCAGTGGAGTACCCCTCTAAACTGCACAGAAAGATATTTGGCCGTGAAAGCAAGATAATAGCCGAAGTGATCGAACATGATTACACTGCAAAAACTGCACTCTAATCAACACCACAAGAGTGGACTCCACCATGTTCATTTTTATACTTTCCAGCATTTTTATTTATGTATTTATTTCAATAGAACTTCTCAGAACTTGTAGTGAAAGGACAGGAGGGAGAGCCCCTCCCACATTATAACCAATGTGATAAAGTGAAGGTAAAGTTGCATGATTTTTGAGGCAGATCTAGGTCTCATCATTGCTGGTTTTACATAAGTGAATATGTCCTTACAGTAGTTATACAATAAAATGTTAGGACATCTAGAAAGAGTGTTGTGTGTGTGTTAGTGCTGGGCGGTAAATCGGTTCATACCTAATTTTTTTCCCTGCACAATATGAATTTTTCCCATACCGCAAAACCTGTTGGGCCCCTATCCCCCCAGAATTAATTAAGGGGAACTAATCATATGTGAACTGCGGGCGCTGTTCTGCCTCTCTCTCTCCCCCCCCCCCCCCCGAATGAATTATCCAAAGCAGAACCCACGGGTCACATGATTTGGGGGGGTGTAAAATACCGTGGAACCGCCATAACTTACAAAAATACCGTGATACACATTTTTGGTCATACCGCCCAGCTCTAGTGTGTGTGTGTGTGTGTGTGTGTGTGTGTGTGTGTGTGTGCATTTATATATGAGAAGCCTTAAATGACAATAAGCAGGGCTATGGTGAAGATCACAAACACCAAAAGGCAACGTGCACTGGGGTCTAGTAAAAATACACACAAGGGGGAGATTTATCAAAATCTGTGTAGATGAAGAATTGTGCAGATGCCCATAGCATCCAGCTTTTTTGATAAATCTTCCCCAAGGTTTTTTTTTTTTTAAACACTATTTCAGATTTTATTTCAAGACAGAAGGCTTCACATTATTGCAATTAACTTTTACTGCAAATGATAGCAGCAAAATAAACGTATTAATACAGGTAATAAAGAAAAAACTTTAGATACACAGAGTACAGGTGTACACAGGTATACAAACATGCTAGGTATGGTAACAGCCAATCAGGAACCTAGGTAGTTGAGATAAGTCTGTGTCTCAGGTAATAAGTCCTCTTTCTTTACTGCTACCGCAGGATAAGTATCTATTTAGTACCTGTTATCAAAATTTTTTGTACTTGTTAATTACTCATTCTCAACTATTACCTATTCATTTTTCTCAGTTCTCCGGTATTCCTTACTGTTGCGCCGCGTTTTAATACATATTTACACATATTTCCAACGCCGTTTTAGTTGTTCACGCACTTCACACTGTCTATCGGTGTGGCGGTAGTTTGTGGGACCTATCTTGCCCCCCTTTCTATCTTTTCTTACCTTTTCGGCATTCCGGTCCTCTCCTTCATTACAGAATCCCGCTCTCCCCGTCCAGCGGCGCCATTTCTGTGTGACGTGCGCACGTCTAGCGAGATCTCAGGAGCAGTTGGCTCTCAGCTGTTCAGTTCCCGCCTCCGAATCCTGTCACAGACGGCTTCGGAAGGCAGCGGTTTCACACATATCTCCCCATTAGTCTGACTGACTAATTTTGCTCTTTGACAGCATATTATTTTAAAATTTGTTTTTCTTCTATTCTGCTGTCCCCTGCTGTCCTTTTTAGGACTGGGAAGCTCTAATAATGTTATTTGCTGTCACTCCATAATTATTCTGATAGCAGCTCCTATTAAATAATAATAAATATATTAACATCTTAAATACCCTATTAATATTCTGCAATATTTTAAAAAATCTCTAATTCATATATATTACAGCAATATGTCTGTCCAACCTAAAGACTGTTCCTGCATTAATGCAGACCACATTCAAGGTACTGTGGATCAGTCAGTGTCAGTTTCTGTTCAGAAAGCAGTAGATTCTGCCATGGCGAATATGCAAGATTCATTAGTCAAATCAGTTACTAAGTCAATATCACAATCATTTGCCCAGCAGTCAGCCCAGACTTCCAAATGTGGCAAAAAAGTTCCGGTAAAGAGACGATCTGATTCTGCAGGCCACAAAGCCTCAGAAAAATAGAAAAACAGTTACCTCTGAAGAGAGCCAGGATCATGATTCAGACAATCGCCCTTGTTGCAGCCACATGTCAGGTGCTTCATCGCATCATAACTCACCCTCTACCTGTGAGGATGTAACTAAAAAACGGGATACTAAAACCTCAAAGAGGTTAAAACCTAACTCTTACCAGGAACAGTCGGGTGACTCATCTGCAGAGGATTCTGTCTCCTCAGATTCTAATGATCCGTCATACCATCCGGGTCAATCTGATGAAAATGACTAATTTTGAGGATATCGACACTAGTGACACCACTATCCTCTATGATAAATCTGGGAATCAACTTTTTGACCCTTGTCAGATAAGTCACCCCAGATCGGGTGAATGGACCCCAGATACCCTTATTGACCAGTAAGTGTCCATGTGGATAAAAAAGGCTCTAGACAAGAAGTCTAGGAATAAACTTAAGAGCGGAATGCCCCTACCCTGCTCTTTCCACTGCGGATACTTCCACCCCCGAACTCGATCAGATTTAAATTAAATATTTACAAAAGTCGGGTAAAAACCCTAAGAAAGGGGTGGATAGAGCATTTTAATCTTGTCAGGACAAGGTCTTAGACGTCCTTGGTCCAGCTACAAAAAGCTTAGAGATGGCTCAAGAAGCCAATACTTCTAACAAGACTTTTGATTTTGCTACCCTTTTGCTAACCATTTGCTTGTTAGGAAATGCAAGTGAATCCATTTCCATAGAGCGTAGGCGCTCAATTTTGATGAAATTGGACCCACAGTTAGCCCATTTGGCCACTACAGAGTCATCCTCTCCTTCCGAAAATATGCTATTTGGTGATAGCTTTACTAAGGAGATATCTAAATATGTGGGGTTATTTTCCTCATTGGATAAGGCTCAGGCCTCACTGAAAGTTTTTTCCAACAAGATTTTTGGGAAGGCTGGGGAACATAGGGGCCGTTTTCCCAGCCGTCCAAACCAATCTAGGTCCCAATACCGTGGATCCTTCCAGCAGGATAGACAATCCTATCCTCCCGCTCCCCAAGCCCAACCATTCTTTCCCTATCGAGGACGGCCCTGGAGGGCTAGGGGTCAACGAGGTTCTTCCCGCTCCAGACCCCCATCAGGTAAGTCATCCTCAATCTTTTTCCCACTTACCAATAGGAGGAAGGATCATGCATTTTTTCCAAAATTGGCAAAAAATCTCAAACGATCAGTGGATTCTCAATACAGTGTTGGGATTCCAAATAGAATTCGTACCCCACCTGTTCAGTTTCAACTACCACACCCCATTTGTTTCTCCAGTACAGACCAAAACTTGATTAATGCAGAAATTGCAGAACTTCAGGCAAAAAATGCCATTATAAATATTCCTCTAGATTCTGTAGGGTTTGTGAGCAATCTCTTGTAAAGAAGACAGACGGCGGTCATCGACCTGTCAAATCTCAAACTTCTCAACAATTATGTTCAATATCGTCACTTCAAGATGGAGGGTATCCATCTTCTGAGAGATCTTCTACTAAAAGAAGATTGGCTAGTCAAGATCGATCTCAAAGACGCTTACTTGACAGTCCCCATCCATCCACTCTCTCAACCATACTTGCAGTTTGTATGGAACAATCTCAAGTGGCAATTTTCTTGCCTTCCATTCGGACTTTCTTCTGCCCCTTGGTGCTTTACCAAGTTGATGAAACCAGTGGTAGCATCTCTTCATTCCAGGGGTGTTCGATCAATCATTTACCTGAACGAGATTCTCATCATGGCGGAATCTCTTCATTTGATCTCCCTTCACAGAGACTGGACTCTTGCTCTCTTATCAGACCTTGGCTTCATTGTCAATCAAGAGAAATCCATTTTACTTCCTTGCAAGGAGGTAGAATTCTTGGGTTTCTCAGTGAACACCCATACTACCCTTCTCAGTCTTCCATCGAAGAAATTGAAGGTTATCCGGAAGGAGATTCGTTCCATCCTCAACAAGCAGATGATTTCTATTCGTTCCATCGCTCGAGTGGTCGGTCTCCTTTCAGCTTCAATTCAGGCCATATTTCCAGCGCCCCTTCATTACAGGGCTCTTCAAAAGGTTAAAGATTTGTCATCTCAGAGAAGGTCTAGGATATTCAGACGAGATCTCTCTCTCCATAGAAGCCAAAGAGCTCAATTGGTGGCTCAAATATATCCAGGAATGGAATGGCAAAGCCATTTTCAATTCCAATCCAGATATCCTGGAATTGGATGTGAGTCTCAACGGATGGGGAGCTCGCCATGGATCTCTCTCCTCGGGAGGCAAATGGTCTCCTACAGAGTTATCCCTATACATCCATTGTCTAGAATTACTAGCGGCCTTCTTTGCTCTGAAGAGTTTCGCGAAAGATCTCTCTCACATTTGCATCCTGATTCGGATGGACAATATCCCGGCGGTTCAATACATCAACCGTTTGGGTGGGAAGAAATCAGTTCATCTTGCCAATATCGCCAAAGACCTCTGGCACTTCTGCTTGGACAGGAACATTGTCCTAAAAGCAGAATATCTTCCGGGTCTATCCAATGTCGTAGAAGATTGGAATTCCCGTTATCTTGTCGATTCCAGCGACTGGCAACTTCTCCCTCAAGTCTTCCGCCAGATCAATCATCTTTGGGGTCCTCTACAGTTGGACCTCTTTGCTTCCCGGCTAAAGCGTCAACTACCACTATTCTTCAGTTGGTGACCCAATCCGGAAGCCCTAGGAGTGGATGCTCTCTCCCAAACTTGGCCTCCACAAACTCTATATGCGTTTCCACCTTTCTCTCTCATTCACAGAGTCCTTCTCCAGACTTCAATTCAGAAGTCATCTCTGGTGTTGATCACTCCTTGGTGGCCGACACAATCCTGGTTTCCTCTGATTCTGGGCATGCTTCTAGATTACCCACGGATTCTTCCATCCTTTCCAGACCTTCTTGTAGAATGGAATGTTCATCCATTAATCCTATCTCACCAAATTACTCTGGCGGCGTGGTTAATTTCGTGTCAGACTCATTTGACGCAGAATTTTCAGTCTACTAGAAACATCTTGTCGGAGGTCTGGGCTCCAGGTACCAGGACCGCTTGCCGATCAGCCTGGAAACTTTGGGTTGATTGGTGCATTCAACGGGACCTGGATCCCATTCATGCATCTATTCCCAACATCTTAAATTTCTTATTGGCCTCTTTCGATTCCGGCAAAGCTTATAGAACTCTAAATCTTAATAGATCTGCCATATCTTTTTACCATGATCCAATCGATGGCATTCCTGTTCGCAAACCTCCTCTAGTTTGTAAGCTTCTTAAAGGAATCCGTTTCAAGCGTCCTCCTTCTCCCAAATATAACTCTACTTGGGATGTCAATTCCATTCTACAATTTTTTTCTTCTTGGGAAGATAATGATATTTTATCATTAAAACTTATCTATAAAACTTTCTACTCTCCTTTGTTTGATCTCTATAAAATGTCTTTCAGACATCAGAGCGTTAGACTTATCTCTTCGACAATACTCTCCTCATGGAGTCATATTTACCATTCATAGACGAACTAAAACCAATTTACACCATATTTTCTATCCTTTTCCGCACAATGAAAAACTTTGTGTGGTTCGTTGTCTCAAAGCTTATGAGACTAGATCGGCCACCCTGCGACATCCCTCTCACAATCAACTTATCATATCTTATTGCAAACCTCATTTGCCTATATCTTCTGCCACTCTGGCCAGGTGGGTCAAGCAAGCTATGTCATTGGCCAACATTAACATATGTGTTTGGAGCTCATTCTTCCAGTGGTCTACCAAGCAGGGGTTTCCCTATCTGAGCTCCTTAAAGCAGCTAATTGGTCTTATGATTCAACATTTAAGACCTTCTATTATAGACCTGAGTCACATGTCTCTATGTATTAACTTAATGTATTCTAATGCATTTAATGTATTGCTTATTTGTATACTTTTAGCTTTGAACTTGCAATAATGCGAAGCCTTCTGTCTTGAAATAAAATTGAAGATTTTCCTATCCTTGGTGACGGAAAATATAGATTTTTATAAAAGACAGAAGGCGAGCATTATCCCTCCCAATTCCCTTCCCACTAACCTATTTCTTTTCATTTCACAGCATCCTAGATCTTCAAAGTTCTGGGCCTTTTGGGCTTACTTCATCCCATGTTTGATGTTGTTCATGTTCGTCTCCCAGATGTTTCTTCAACTTCAATGCTGACTCTATTGATATATAGGACATCTTTATCCCTCATTCTTAACCTTTTAGTCTTTTGTTTCAGCAACAAATTTTCTAGATAGGAACATGTTCACACTGTGCGTTTTTTGCTTGCGTTTTGAATGCGTTTTGTATAGCCAAGGTCCGGAAGTATTGCGCATATGAATGTGCAAATACTAGAATTGGAGTCTGGGACATAGATTGATTAATACACTATTCATAAAGATTAGACACGGTGCATACACTCCACTAGAAATTCGCAATCCGGAAAGTATGGTTGCCAGAGAGGCGAACATGAATATTGGGTCGGCCCGGATTAACATCTATAGTTTGCATAAATACCAGGAGCCAGTAGTGACACTTCATCTCTGACGAAGGTCAGCGTACTGACCGAAACGCGTTAGATGATTCTTTGGCTCCTGCGCCTTGCTGTAGCTGCAATCGTGACGTCACGTTCAGTAATCAGATCTCCTTGCAAACTATCACAGCGTGGTCGAACCGGTGAGACGCTCACGGCCGGAGCAGATCTCCCGGCGCCTTCACCCGCTGTCCGCCTAGACTGCCTGTCATACTGTCTCTCTGGGGGCTCCTGGAAGGACTGTGTTCAGTACCCACACTATACCTTTGGACGAACAACGCTCCGTGGATTGTATCGTGCACACTGGTATCCTTCACCGCAACTCAGGACAAACAACGCTCCGTGGATCAATCTATGCAAACCAGCTTTCAGACCACAGGTATCTTCGACCACTCATAGTGCCTAATACATGGTACCATATACAGATTTACACTTTACTATTACTGTGTACATGTAAGCAGATTGCATTACACTCGAATCACTTAATCACATTTATTTTACAAATATATGTAGTGAGTGAGACAGAAGTTTTCCGCCAACTACGGTCATTGAGGCGGGGGGTCGCCACCTATCTTCATCATAGCTCAACTCTAACAAGATAAAAGTAAGTCTTTCTGCTACAGTATTTAATAGTACAAAATCGATACAATCCTATGACATAGATACAGTATCTGGATTATTTACTTAAAAGCAGTTCCTTTAATTTCTCTGCCTAGTGAACGAAACCAACACCAGCTCACTCCTCAAAATCTTCTTATCTCATACAGATGCTAATAAACCAACTGCATTAGTAAGTTTGTTCCCATATGTGTGTTCCTTTTATGTGCGCCGATACAAAAACATAATTTATCCTTGAGCCGATTCTTCTGATAAACATACTCCGGACTCATTCTTCAGACGTCAAGAAATTCTACCTACTCTTCCTCCTTCGTTGATGGACCTTTGCATGACGGATATATCCATCAGGAACTTTAACTGTCACAGATAGCCACGCATCACTCGTAGCCGACCAAGGACAGATCAGAACGGTCCCTCCTCCAGCCAATACAATGGTAGGGGTGCGGTATTGTTCTGACAGCTCCGATCCTTTGTAGGCATGGAGTGGGGTCTATAACATAATGATGCCCTGAAAGCCAAAGAGCGCTCCTCTCCTTCTTGGTCCCACCAGGCGGTCAGGCAACCAGATATGGCCTAAATAGGGGACGAGCAGGGTGATAAAATATGGGGCATATTTCCTCAATTTCAAAACCGACTTACCAAAATGATGTCCCACAAATAAAGAATTTGGGGAAAAAGTTAATTGCTATTTTTTTCCACTGACTGAAATAATTCTAGCCACACAATAAGGGCTCAACATACTCACTTTTGCCCTAGGTGAATACTTTAGGGGGTGTAGTTTCGAAAATGGGGTCACATCTAGGGGTGGAGTATTGTTCTAACAGCTAGAATGCTTTGCAAGATGAAGTGCGGCCTAGAATTTGTATAATGATATCCTGAAAGCCAAACGGTGCTCCTCTCCTGCTGGGTCCCACCATGTGGCCATGCAACCAAAAATGGCCTAAGCAGAGGTATTAGGGCTGGGCGGTATGACCAAATATGCGCATCACAGTATTTTTTTTAACTTACGTCAGTTTCACGGTATATAACGGTATTTTCTCACCCCCCCCCCCGCCCCAATCATGTGACCCGCACGCGGTGTTCGGCTTCCCCCCCCCCCCCAAAAAAAATCATCTGACCCACCAGCACTGTTCTGCTCCCCCCAATTAATGATCAGCCCAGCGGGGTACTACTCACAGATGTCAAGCACTGCCCTCCTCCTCTTTGTTGGGGGCCGCCGGCGATGGAACTCGCTGTACGCCGGTGGTCTCCAACCTGCGGACCTCCAGTTGTTGCAAAACTGGAAAGCCGTTGGCTGTCCGGGCATGCTGGGAGTTGTAGTTTTGCAACTGCTGGAGGTCCGCAGGTTGGAGACCACTGCTGTACGTTGTATACCTATGCCCGGGCTCTTCCCGCGAGCTGTCGGGGCCCTGTACAGGAGATCGCGGGGGGCCCCAGCGGTCGGACCCCCGCGATCTGCAACTTATCCCCTATCCTTAGGATAGGGGATAAGTTGTTCACCACTGGACTACTCCTTTAACTTCAGCTTTTTCACAGATGGCATCAAGTTAGCATCCAAAATTTGCAGAAATTTTATTGAATCCATTTTTCCTTCTACTCGTGAGATGTTCCCTGCGCCACTGGCTGCAATACTATCCCAAAGCATGATTGATCCACCCCCATGCCTTCTCCAGCTTTGTGAGCGTCAACTATTTTCAGTTTCAGATTTCTAGACAACTGCTAAGAAGAACCCATGGTGTTGATTGTTGGGGTAAAGTCAGATGAGTCTGGGCATCTAAAACCTTTGAGATTGACATCACCTGGTCTTCCCAGATAATGATTGAGAACAATCCATGACACTGGCAGGTCTCAGCTTTGCAAAGGGGGCAGTGTATGCTATAAATTCTGCAGGGTGCCCAAACTTTTGCAGATGCCATTTTTTTGTTTTCTGTTATTTTGAAAGTGTAAATGATGGAAATAAAATCTAACTTTTGTTGACATATTATACACGAAGCGGCGGCCGACACACCCCCTCAATACAACTATGGCAGAGCCGGAGCACTGCCTTCAGCAATCTCCGACTCTGCCATAGCGATGTATTGAGGGGGCGTCGTGCGGTGGTCGACACCCGCTATCTGGCCGGAGAGCCTGGCCCCCGTACAGAGAGATCGCAGGGGGCCCCAGCAGTAGGACCCCCCGCAATCTCAAACTTATCTCCTATCCTTAGGATAGGGGATACATTTTTCACCACTGGACTACCCCCTTTAAAGAGAGGATGGCTTCTACAAATGGATAATAATCCTAAACACACCTCGAAATCCACAGGGGATTACATCAAGAGGGATAAACTGAAGGTTTTGCCATGGCCTTCACAATCTCCTGACCTCAATATAATTGAAAATCTATGGATAGACCTTTAAAAGAGCAGTGCGTGACAGACAGCCCAGAAATCTCAAAGAACTGGAAGACTTTTGTAAGAAAGAATGGGCAAAGATACCTCAAACTAGAATTGAAAGGCTCTTGGCTGGCTACAAAAAGCGTTTACAAGCTGTGATACTTGCCAGAGGGGGCAGTACAAGATATTAACTCTGCAGGGTGCCCAAACTTTTGCAGACGCCATTTTTTTGTTTTCTGTTATTTTGAAAGTGTAAATGATGGAAATAAAATCTAACTTTTGTTGACATATTATAACAATGTCTAATCTGTAATTTGATGCCTTTTGGAGATTTTTCCATCTTTCCTTGGCTTCTTTATTCACATTAATACAAATTTTTACCTGGGGTGCCCAAACTTTTGATCCCCACTGTATGAACGGTAGAGCACATCCGCAGCATATTTCACATAGCAGATGCCCCCAGCAGTCTCAAGGGCGAGATCACTGCTGCAGCTGGGTAGCTCAGTGTGTCCGTTTATGACTGCCGGCGGGAAATCCGCCGCTACGAGTGGACACACAAAGCTACCCAGCCGCAGCAGAGAGCTCATTATTGTGACTGCTGGCGGGCATCCGCAGCATGTAATATACTGCGGATGTGGGCCGTGTTATCCTACACATTATGCATTTTTATTTTTCATTATATTTAATAAATTATTTTATTTTTTACACTTATTTTTATTTATTTTTTATTTACACTTTTTTTTTATGCTTTGGAATACTTAGTGTTCCAAAGCATTGCAGTTATATGCTGTCTGCTAGTTTCACACTAACACGCAGCATATGAGGACATGCCTCTGGCACGTCCTGACAGGCAATAACAGGGGCAGACCTGGGAGTCCTTGTAAAGACCCCGGCTGCCCAGGTAACATACAGCACCCTGCGATCTTTGCGGGGTGCTACAGGAGAGAGACAGAGGGAGCCCTCTCCCTCTGTCAAAACTCCTTACAGCTCGCGGTCGCTTCCGACAGCAGCTGTAAGGGTTAAACTGCCAGGACCCAAAGTTTTCTTCGGTCCCAGCAGTGCGGCAGGCTCCCGCTTGCCGGGGATTGCACACAGCACTCCGCGATCACGCTGCGGGTGCTGCAGGGGTGACAGAGGGAGCTCCATCCCTCTGTCATAACACTTACAGCACGCAGTCACTTCCAACCACGGCTGTAAGGGTTAAGCTGCCGGAACTGAAGTTTACTTTGGTCCTGGCAGTGCGGCAGGGTCCCGGCTGTGTGTTACAGCCTAGTCCCTACCACGATCTCATGGGTGCACTGGGCAGGAACGTGCATCCTGCCTGAACGTGTATACACGTCCATGGTCGTTAAGGTGTTGAGAGGTACTAAACGGCTCCATGTTTTGACTTACAAATACTAATGCAAAACATACCAGCATGGCTAAGGCCTACAGCACATACACCAGACAAACCCAATATATAATGCAGATTGATGCCTGTAGCAGATGCCATATTGGCATCTGTCATCCATAGGCTCCCATTGCAAAAAAACACAAAGCACAGTATCACACATACAATGTGAATATAGCCTTGATGAAGTCACAGTAAGTGGCAAATCTCTGGCAGCACCAGAGTTCGTGCCATGTTGCATTTCCATTCAGAAGAAAGAATTGGATCCCAGTTCTTGCAATCACAAGTGGTTGGACCCCACAATCAGATACTCAGCCTCTATCCTGGGTGTAATGGATACGTTTTTAACACTAGAATATCCCTTTAGAGTGTATTCACACAGGAGCACAGCCGCAGCGTATTTGACGCTGCCGGCATACAGAGTTCAGGCAGAGAAATCTACCTGCTGCTGCTGTAGTTCTGTGTGTGTCCACTTGTATCTGCGGATTTCCCATCAGCAGTCACGAGTGGGCACACAGAGCTACAGCAGCAGCAGAGAGCTTGCTCTGCCGTAACTGTGTGTGTCGGCAGCGCAACTGCAGCGCCAAATACACTGCGGTTGAGCTCCCGTGTGAATTCACCCTTAAAGTGGCTGTACATGAAATGTATTTGTAAATCCTTGACAAGTTTTTTTTTTAAAAATTAAAAAAAATATTTACATTTATGGTCTTGTCACCTGTACAGTATTTTGCGCAGATTTGAAGCGCAGGATTTTCTGCTGCAGAATTCAATGTAAACTGAATGACTGTACACAGCCTTAAATCCTGCGCAGAATACTGTATGTGTGAATAGACCCTTAATGATAAAGTGTACAGCAAAAACTTTATATAATGTAGATAATACCATTATATGTATATTTGTAATACACATTGGTTAATACAGGTGTATATTTTTGGGTGAAAAAAATTCTGTCCCTGCAGTTATTGTCTGTGTATCTCTGTGAGGAGACCAAATACAGGAAGTGAGGGCGGGACAAGTAGGGATCTGTTCAGACTCCAGGCTTGTCAATTATCCTGATGTGTAAGGGTGCTTTCACACCACGTTTTCTACTTACGGTTCCCGAATACGGCTGGGAGAAGGGGGGCGGGGCTTAATTGCGGTGCCCGCACTCAGCCGTATTCGGGTACCGTATTTAATGCATGTCTATGAGCCGACCGGAGTGAACCGCAGCCTCCGGTCGGCTGCGTTTTCGGCCGTATGCGGTTTCCCGACCGTAGGCAAAAACGCGGTTGACCACGTTTTTTGCCTGCGGTCGGGAAACCGCATACGGTCGAAAAAGCAGCCGACCGGAGGCTGCGGTTCACTCCAGTCAGCTCATAGACATGCATTAAATGCGGTTACCGAATACGGCTGAGTGTGGGCGCCGCGATTAAGCCCCACCCCCTCCTCCCAGCCGTATTCGGGAACCGTAAGTACAAAACGTGGTGTGAAAGCACCCTTAGCCAGGGTCATGTTCCAGAGCCTCACTGTACAGAGCCCTGCTTCTCCTCACTGCACAGAGCCCTGCTTCTCCTCACTGCACAGAGCCCTGCTTCCCCTCACTGCACAGAGCCCTGCTTCCCCTCACTGCACAGAGCCCTGCTTGTCCTGCCCTCACTTCCTGTATTTGGATTCCTCACATAGACAGACAGCAATTGCTGATGGACTTGTCCTATGCAATCACAGCCCCATGTTACAGTGATATTGAAGTAACCTTGCAGGACATGTTTGTTATTCCTGCCACACTGAGGCCTATACACTATACACAGCTGGAGACTATAATCCACCACCAGAAATTCTATTTTGTGGGACAGATTTAGGAAACTGTCTAGAACAGTGGTCGACAAACTGTGGCCCTCCAGCTGTCCAGGCACACTGGGAGTTGCCGAGTTTTGCAACATCTGAGGGTTGACAGTTTGGAAACCCCTGCTCTACACATGAGAGTGTCCATCTACTGTCCAGAACAACCAGTCAAGATGACTAGAATAAGCCATAGCTGCTCAGGGATAGGAGACTGCTCCCTATTAGACAGTGTTAGGACTCTGCCCAAGAGGGTGAGGAGCCTGGGGAGGGGAGAAGCCTCACATGCCATTAGTGGCCGATCCGTGCAGGCAGCAGACATGCATAGTGTTAGTACTGGTCGGCTGCGTCTCCTCACCTAGCAGAGTATCCAGCAGGCCGGGCTGTGGAGGGATGCTAGGCGGCTCGGACTGTCTCCAGAATCTCCGCTCCACCAGGTGGAAGAGCCAGCCCAGCGTCACCAGCACACAGGCCAGGAGCACGGAGCACGCCACGGAGATGTCCCATCCGGACACGATCTCGGGGGGAAACATCGCTCGGAGAACCGTCTGCAAGTTTTCGGAGTTTTTGGATGGACACTCCCCGCAGCAGTCTGCCTGCACTATGTGGGACGCTTCGCTAGGGGCGCTCTACACACGTCCTCTCAGACGCGCTGTTTACATCCACAGTACAGTCTTCAGCCACAGGCGGCGGCACTTCATTCCCCTCAGAGTATATCAGTGATACTGTGCTCAGTGGTACCCCGGGCTGACCTAGAACCGCTAGTATGGGAGGAGCCTACTACTATCACGTCCAACTACACACCACTAGTGACCCGCTATCTCCGGGACTACTTATCTACGCCGCTTATTCTTCCGCGATACTAGAGCTCTGCTCATGTGCACACTCCACACCCTGCCTGACTTCTCAATATCCTGCAGCTCTAATCCTCCTCTACAGCGTCTACCGCCGTCTCCTCATCTCCCAGTGTGTCTGACGGTCACTCTCAGGCCTGGGCGTCTCTTTCTTCACCAGTATTACTTGCACGTTGTCTACCAGTCAGCCTTAGCACCACACCCGCCTCACACACATGCTACTGACTCCAAATTCGTATCCACCCTACCTCCTCTGCTTTATATAGGATCCACCCGAGTCCACAGCGCAACATGCGTGCGACACTTCCGGTTCTGACTGACAGGACCCCGGCGTCTCCTGGCAACGAGAACGAGGCTGTCCGAGACGCGCCTGTCCGAAGGTGAGATGAGCCTGTACCAAAGTCACCCTGTACACTAGAGGGCGCTCTCTGTGAACAACATAGCGCCCAGCTTTTTATATCTGATTGGTTTCATCCAGATATCCATCCTATTCTAGGAAGCGTCCAACATCTGGAAATCTATATAATCTATATAGATTTCTATTTAATAACGTTAGATTTTGGACTTTACTGTAAAATTAGCTACAGCTGCAGAAGAGGCCGGTGTTAACTATGTCAGTGCCCCTGAAGATCCTGTCCTGTGAATCCCCTGACCTTCCTGCTGGGTCCTGTGCTGTGGGGCGCGCCCTTGTTTACAGAAATACCTCGAGTACCCCAACAGTTGGAATGAAATGTTCACTGTGTGAAAGTAATCCTTCAGCAATATGTAAGGTGTTTTCCAGGGAGGACAAATGATCTCACCTGTTCTGCTCCCTCAGCACTTACTTCCATGCCCTGCCATTCATGGCAGTGTACCTTCTGAGACCAGAGAAGGCAGATGCCGGTAACAGTCATCGCATGCGGGCGAAACCACACCGATGTCCAATGGCTGCACGATTTCGCATGATGACTGGCACCTGCCCTCTCTCATCTTGGAAAGTATACAAACATGACGTGCAGGGGGCAGAAGTAAGAGCTAGGAAGGACCTTTTCTGCTCCCCGGACAACCCCTTTAATTGGTTCTCGGCTGACCATGTTGAGATGATAACTCTGTGGAAGACTGGTAATTGGTAAGAAAACATGAAGAATAATAACCGCAAAAACATACAAATAAACCAGGTCCTTACTTTTAACACAGTGACGATGGTATATCCCTTTTTTTCTATTGACACACCAGCTGTCCAGAACATACATTTTGGCCGACATTTATCATTCTCTTTAGACAGTTTTTTGTGTCTAGAAAAGGCGGAAGCAGGGTTCATTTGCACCTTTTGGTTTACTCATTTCTGCTGATTTTGAGTTGCAATCCACTGATTTTGGCAATATCATGATATGGAAGGGTTTAATGAACTGCGCTTTTTTTGTGAAAAGGCACAAAAAAGGCACAAAGCCACTGAAAAGTCTCTAAAACTACACCAGCCCAGACTTAGCTTAGCTTTTTGATGTATGTGAAGAGAGAAATTTCAGAAAATATTTACCTGCACAAAATTTATCAAATGGTCTGCGACCATTTAATAAATTTGGTGCTCCTACACATTATCAGCACACATAAAAAAGGTGTAAAAAATATTTCACTTACACATACAATGATAAATGCCGGCCTTTGTATTCAAATATTCTCCATATGGCCCTCTTTATAAGATGTCAGGGCATGTCAGAAACAGCTGTTGGAAAACATTGGTACAGATGGAAGTTATTGCCAGAAACAGTGATATCAGACTCAATGTGCTGTTTAAGGTACAAGACAGAATTTGTTAGGACCAGCGTTTCACATGCTGGTCTTTGGTAAAAGAAGGCTGGTTTAAGATGCGGCAGATATATTATTAACAAAAAATCCAATCCCACACCTAGAATTACTTCCAGGTGGGGGTACAAAACCCCTTTTAAATGCACCCTCCCTTAAAACTTCACTTTTATTTGGTATACTTTAAAATTCACATACTGGTTAGGGAAAAGTTAGGTTAAAAACCCAGCAGCTTGACCATACTCTTATATGTATAGGTAGACTTCCCACTGAAAGCTAATTTTGAAGCTCTGTGCCTGCAGTGCTACAGGGCCACGTGAATGAGAATACTGCCGTTATTAAAACCATGATAAGCTGCCTCCCTACATGTTTCGTGACACCAGTCACGTCATCAGGGGTGTCTGTGGGGCGCAGGGCACATTATTGACACTTATATAGACCATGGTCACTCCTCCTAAATGACGATATTCCAATCATTTAAGCTCTTAATAGTTTGTAGATGTTTCTCCAATAGCGTTTGGTACTCTAAAAGGTCAGCGCTTACTTCACTGATGCTTCGAAGTCCCATCTTGCCGCATTTCCTGTTCTTCCATGTACCAGCATTGTTCTGGTGCCGTGCTTCCTGGACCATCACCTGATCCAGTCATGTGACTCCAGCTGTGATGTTCTGTAATACAATTGGATCCTCTGATCATGTGGTCTCCCTATTAGATCATTGGTCAGATTCCCTCATCAAAACAAACAAACGTCATGCACCCTCTCTTTTCCTACAACTCTCTTTTTTATTCAATGACACTTTTTATTTTCAGACACAAGGCACTGCAATGGGGTCCACATGTGCACCAAATTATGCAAATCTTTTTTTAGGGTGAAGGAAGAACACTATTGTTTTTTCAGAGGAGTTTCAGGAATACACAGAGCACATTTTATTTTGGGGGAGATTTATAGATGATGTTTTAATTTTGTGGGTTGGGGACAGCACTTTATTCCCTACGTTCATGGAGGCCCGCAATAATAATAACATTGGAATGCACTTCACTTATGAGATAGGGGGCAGGCACATACATTTCTTAGATTTATCAATTTACATTGATTCAGATAAGATTCAAACCAAGGTTTTTCGTAAACCAACATCGACCAACGGTTTTCTACATTGGCAAAGCTGGCGACCCAATGCCCTGAAAAAAAGCATCCCTGTGGGTCAATTCTTAAGAGAGAAAAGAAACTGCTCAGTGAAGGGGACATTCAAGAATGAATGTGATGAATTTTGTAGGAGATTCACGGCTCGGGGGTGTCCGATGATTCATGTAAACAGAGCTCGAAATAGAGCCAATAGGAGCATTAGAAAGGATCTCCTTTGCTCTGAGAGACAGCCCTCTTTGCAGAAAATGATTAGGTGTGTTGGCACCTATGACAGTTATGCCACCAGAGTGACAAACATCATGCGCAGGTTTTGGCAAATCCTCCAAGATGATCATGACCTTCATGAAGTGGTGGGTGATAGGCCAATGCTAACATTCAGATGAGGCCCGAACCTGAAAGAACTCCTAGTAAGGAATAATTTTTCCTCAAATATTGAGAGAAACCTCATTGCCAGCTATAAAACAATGGGCTCTTTTCAATGTGGACGATTTGAGTTCTGTAAATTCTTGCCAAAAACAAAAGAATTTAAAAGTCCGGTGGATGGACGAATATATCAAATAAGACAGTTTTTCAACTGCTCCACAAAAATCATTGTCTATGCAGCACAGTGTGGATGTCCAAAAATATATATAGGTAAAACCACCCAAGAATTTAAGAGGCGTATATCGAAACATCTAAGTACGTGACCCACCAATATCCAGACATATGAGGACAGTTCACAGGGATAACATGTTTGATATAAAATTCTGGGGAATCTCAAAAAACTTGGGTCCATGAAAAGGCAATATTGATAAAATTCTATTGCAAGAAGAATCCAAATAGATATTTAGATTGAAGAGCAAAAGCCCCTTTGGGCTTAATGAAGATTTTTCTTTTTCTGCATTTTTATGAACTGTTCCTGAATTGAGTAATAAATACACTTGTAGACAATCTAATAGGAGGGAATTTCAAGTGGGGCCCAAAGAGTTTCTAAAAATGGAACTTATATAGAAATCAGGTTTGGACACAGATTTAAACGACCATGTGAATAGGATTCAGGTGAGGAGATACTCCAGCTGCTCCCAGTTATAAATAAGTAGATATATTAATTCTGAACAAATAAAAAATAAAGTTTAAAAAAATATAAAATAAATTAAACAAATATACTAAGCTAAAGTCTTGCTAAAACGATAATTAAATGAGAATGAAATACATTTGAGACATGGTAATATTCACAATAAAATACCCACGAGGTCCATGCACAGAATACACTGGGTTTAAGATTGAGAGAGACATGTTTAGCAATAGCAGGAAATAAATAAATGTACAATAAAAGAAGTTGATGTATAGTTGACTATAGCATAATACAACTACCATATACGGAACCAGTGGACGAGTGAACTTAAAAAACAGTTACATATTAATATGAAAGTATAACAATCTAAATAAATAATTTAATATTAAAGGACAACTGCAGCGCTAGCAAATTAAGGCCCAAATGTAATAATATCACAAGTTATATAAGTTTCTAAATGGGATCCATTACCTGGTCCCATTTCTCCGCTATGCCGCCACTGGAAGTCATCTCCTGGTCCCCTAACGCGCATAGCGTCGACCTATTATTCTCTATGGAGCCGCCATCTTGGTCGACGCTACGTCAGAAATGCCCATAATGCGCCGGGGGATTGCTTCACTCCCCCTGCTGCTCGTCGTGCCGGCCCCTCTCCTCCCATCTTCTAAATATTCATAATGTTATTATGCGCTCAGCCCTGATTGGCTACCATCACCGCTAGCGGGGTCCCTGTGCCCACTAGCGGTGTCACAAGAATGCCGAGCGCGAGCGCTACCATCATCGCTAGCGGGGTCCCTGTGCCCACTAGCGGTGTCACAAAAATGCCGAGCGCAATCGCTACCATTACCGCTAGCGGGGTCCCTGTGCCCACTAGCGGTGTCACAAGAATGCTGAGCGCGATCGCTACCATCACCGCTAGCGGGGTCCCTGTGCCCACTAGCGGTGTCACAAGAATGCCGAGCGCGATCGCTACCATCACCGCTAGCGGGGTCCCTGTGCCCACTAGCGGTGTCACAAGAATGCCGAGCGCTGCTCTGTTCCCCGTCCCTGTCAGCTCTCAGGGTACAGGAACAGATTTAAAAACCTTGCGCGCAGCTAACGTAGTACTACGCATGCTATTTGCGTAGTGCTGCGTCTGCGCAAGGCTTTTTAATCTGTTCCTGTACCCTGAGAGCTGACAGGGACGGGGAACAGAGCCACGCTCGGCATTCTTGTGACACCGCTAGTGGGCACAGGGACCCCGCTATCGGTGATGGTAGCGATCGCGCTCGCGGGAGGCATTCTTGTGACACCGCTAGTGGGCACAGGGACCCCGCTAGCGGTGATGGTAGCGGTCGCGCTAGCAGGAGGCATTCAGTGGGCACATGGATCCCGCTAGCGGTGGGGATTGATCGTGCTTGCGGGGACACTGGCTGACAGGCGCAGCGGGGGGACACAGTAAATGGATTAGCTTCTATGGGGCCACAGAAGCACACCGGGACAAGTGAGGGCGCCGCGCTGGGCTCTACAATTCATCCGGAGGGTGGGGGAGGGGCCCGACCGATATAGCAGTATGGGCAAAAATCCATACCGTGGGAGAAAAAGAAAACCGGTATCTGGTTCATAACGGTATACCGCCCAGCTCTAGGGGCCGCAGCCTATCAGTACATGTGGTGAGGGTGGAGAGGGCTGATGAGCTGGGAGGGGGAGGATGGGAGGAGATAACCACAAAGGAAGGAGCTGTGGGCATCACTTTATTATAATTTATTATAATTTCCTCGAGGGGGGGAGAGGAGCGGGAGAGAGCAGCAGCTAACAGGAAGCTGGCGCAGGGAGTCATGGGAAATGTAGTCTTTATGACATGGCTGCTTACTGCTACAGGTGGCAATTACAAGAGAATGGCTGGGCCAAATTTGACAAATGAGGTATCGTTGGAAAGGTCTTTGAGGTAAACTTTTTTTTTTATGTATGAGCGCTGCAGATGTCCTTTAATAACATCAGTATGAACAACATTAATCCACCAGGGTGAAGAGACACAAACAAAGACATTCCTCTGTCTATTTTTTATTCAGTTTATTTGATCTAAGTTCTCGCGCATGTGCGAGTTGTAGGAGAAGAGATGCATGACGTATGTTTGTTTTGATGAGGGAATCTGACTAATGATCTAACAGGGAGACCACATGATCAGAGGATCCAATTGTATTACAGAATGTCACGGCCGGAGTCACATGACCGGATCAGGTGACGCTCCGGGAAGCACGGCACCAGAACAACGCTGGTACATGGAAGAACAGGAAATACGCCAAGATGAGACTTCGACACGTCAGTGAGGTAAGCGCTGACCTTTTAGATAACCAAACGCTATTGGAGAAACATATCTACAAACTATTAAGAGTTTAATTATTGGAATATAGTCATTTAGGAGGAGTGACCATGGTCTATATAAGTGTCAATAATGTGCCCCGTGCGCCATATGCCTCAGACACCCCTGATGATGTGACTGGTGTCACAAAACATGTAGGGAAGGCAGGTTATCACGGTTTTAATAACAGCAGTATTCTCATTCACGTGGCCCTGTAGCACTGCAGGCACAGAGCTTCAAAACTGGCTTTCAGTAGAAAGTCTACCTATACATATAATTTTTCCCTAACCAGTATGTGAATTTTAAAGTAAACCAAATAAAAGTGAGGTTTTAAGGGAGGGTGCATTTAAAAGGGGTTTTGTACCCCCAGCTGGAAGTAATTCAAGGTGTGGGTTTGGATTTTTTGTATATTATTACCCCAACGCTATCTCCTGGACATTGTTGAGCAATAAAGATATATTATGAGGCACAGGCGTGTCTTCCTAATTTCCCCGAGTGGCATATTGACCTAGTTAAAAATGTATATGGGTTGGAATAACATCACTGTATATTTATTTATGCACATATGTTATTAAGAAAAGTAGGAAAGCTAGATGAACGCTACATGATATTATTAAAGCGTACCTGTCAGATCAGCCAAAAAAAAAAAAAATTGTTCTATGTTGCTCAGTACCTCATCCTGATCATGTACATGTAATTTTTATACAGTATACGGCCTTTATTTCTGTTAGAATTACCTTTTATATGCTGCTCACTGTAAAACGTGTTCACCACAAGCTGGGGGAGTGTCCCTCTTCTCCTCAGTGTGATAACCACTCCCCCTCCTCCCCCTACATCTCTCTGCTCAGAGTCACTGGTCTTAGGAGGGAGCCTGGCAGTCAGCCAAGTGCAGAAGTCTCATCTGTAACCCTTTGCTCTCTGGTTTTATGCTATATACAGATATACAGGCTGTCAGGACATGTTAGGAGTTGTAGTTTTAGAGTGACTGCAGATTGACTGTATGTCTATCATGTCTTCACAGCCTGTATATCTGTCAGGGCATGATGGGATTTGTAGTTTTATATGATCCCTAAACAAACAGTCACTCTGCAGCCGCTATAAAACTACAACTCCTATCATGCCCTGACAGCCTGTATATCTGTCATGGCACGATGGGAGTTGTAGTTTCAGAGAGTGACAGGTTAGGGAGAGAACATATACAAATATATGGAACAGTACTAAATATATACGCATATATTCTCTCCCTAACCCAGTGTTTCCCAACCAGGGTGCCTCCAGCTGTTTCAAAACTGCAACTCCCAGCATGCCATCATGCCCCCTCCCATAGACTTGAATTGAGGGGCGGGGCGTGATGTTAGATGGGGTCGGAGTTGTGATGTCACGATACTCCGGCCCCGTGGTCGTCAAGCCGCACACTCAGAGCCTTCAGCGCTGCAGAGAGCTCGCAAAGGTGGGTGCTGAATGACAGATTGCAGGGGTCCCAAGTGGATAGGGGATAAGATGTATTAGGGCCCGGAGTACCCCTTTAATATCAACCTATAGTGTTTTAAAAAAGTATGTTTTCAGGACATGTAGCTACCCTACAGATCTGGTCCAAAGAGGTTTCAGCCTTCTCTGCCCAGGAAGAAGCCACTACTCTGAAAAAAAGGAAGGTGGATCCTGATTCTTTGTAGTATAGGCTAATGTAATTGATGCCCTCCTTGATCCATCTACTAATAGATGATTTAGAAGCAGTCTTGCCTTTATTAGGGCCAGAATCTTGGACTAAAATATTTTCTGTAGAACGAAAGTCCTCAGTAGAGTCCAGATACTTTAGGAGGCATGTTCTGACATCAAGGTTATGGAACTTGACTTCACCTTCATGTCTCGGCTCATTGCAAAAAGAGAGAAGAATAATCTCCTGAGATTTATGAAACTCTGAGACCACTTTCAGCAGAAAAGATGGTAAAGTTCTCATTACTACTCTGTCATCTAATATCTTGGTATAAGGAGGAAAGGCAGAGAGCGCTTGTAATTCTCCTACCCTCCTAGCTGTTGTTATTGCCAGGAGGAAGCACATCTTGAGGGTGTGCAACTTGATGGAAATAGAATCCAGAGGTTCAAATGGTGGTCCTGATAAGGCCTGATAAGAGTATTAAATCTTGTAGCCCCATAAATAAAACGTTTAAAGGGGTATTCCAGGAAAAAACTTTTTTTATATTTCAACTGGCTCCAGAAAGTTAAACAGATTTGTAAATTATTTCTATTAAAAAATCTTAATCCTTTCAGTACCTATGAGCTTCTGAAGTTAAGGTTGTTCTTTTCTGTCTGAGTAATCTCTGATGACACGTGTCTCGGGAAATGCCCAGTTTAGAAGCAAATTCCCATAGCAAACCTCTTCTAAACTGGGCGGTTCCCGAGACACGTGTCATCAGAGATTACTCAGACAGCCTAAACTTCAGAAGCTCATAAGTACTGAAAGGATTAAGATTTTTTAATAGAAGTAATTTACAAATCTGTTTAACTTTCTGGAGCTAGTTGATATTTAAAAAAAGTTTTTTCCTGGATAACCCCTTTAAGATATTATCTGCTAACTTGCAGTTAAAAAATAAACTAAGTGCTGAAATTTGTACTTTAAGGGTACTAGGACTTAGCTTCTTATCCAGGCCTAACTGAAGGAAATTAAGGATTTGAGGGACATTTGGATCTTCCAATGGATCGACTGCAGGTCCCACTACTCTTAAAAAGGCTCTCCATGTTCTTAGGTATATGGCGGATGTTACGTCTTTCCTACTTGCAAGTAAGGTGTTTATTACTTGGTCAGATAGTCCTCTAGTTTTTAAAATTGACCTCTCAGCATCCAGGCTGTTAGATGAAGGTGAGCCGACTGAGGATGATGAACTGGTCCCTGGTACAGTAGATCCTCCCTGCCTGAAAGAACCCACGGTTGTGAGACTGACACTATCCTTAGCAAGGTAAACCAGAGCCTTCGAGGCCAGAAAGGCACTATCAATAGTACTAAGGCTCTGTCCTGTCTTATCTTTTTCAAGGGATATGGCAAAGAGGTGGGAAAGCATACCCTCTTTCTTTTCCCCAGTCCTGAGAGAAGGCGTCTACTGCTGTCGGATAATCCAGTGAGTTGAGAGAATAGAACCTGTGAATCATGCAATTTGAAAATAGCAGAGGGATTGTGGATTTTAGGGACTCCATCCTGAATTTTTTGTATGTCAAAGTTGTTTAATTTTTTTCAGATTTAATATAACTCTGAAAGAACCGTTGTTTTTTTTTCTTTTCCATGAAGAGAGGGGAATAGAATCCCCTCCCCTCCTCCCCCTGGGGGACTGGAACCAGGACTTTTTTGAGCAAAAGTGATTTTATTTCTGTTATCATGGCCTCTTGTTTCAGGGAATCTTTCACTATCCCAGTGGGAAAGAATCTGTCCAGATGAAAAGACTGGAACTCTAGAAAGAGACCCGATCTCAGGGTGGATAGAACCCCAGGCCCCCGCAAACCTGGACAGATGCCCCCCCACTGGAGAAAGCCATCATTGTTTGGGATCTTTGGAACTAGACTCTTTGTTGGGATTGAAGAGGAAACCTCGAACTTTACTAGGGACTTCTGATTAGGCTTTCTGGATTGTTTTTTTTGCTATGAAAGGAATCAGGGACACGACCCTGAGTGGAAAATCCTTTCTTCCTATCCGAAGCCTTCTCAAGTACTTCGTCTATGGGACCAAAAAGGCAATCTCCAATGCAAGGGATGGAACATAGTTTGCCTTTTGAGCCCACATCACCCTTCCACTGCCTAAGCCATGTGGCTCTCCTAGAAGAATTAGATAAAGCGGCTGCTCAGGCACCCAATCTTACAGAATCTACCGAGGAGTCTGCAAAAAAATCTACTGCCTTGGAAATTACAGGTAAGGATTCTAAGATCTCTTCTCTTGGGGTCTGGTTAACAAAATGGGATTGTAATTGTGAAACACAGACTCTTAGGGAGCGAGCAACACATGTAACAGCTACATTAGTTCTGATAGAAGCTGTGGCCGCCTCCCAGTTTTTTTTTGTTAACGAACTCAGCTTTTTTGTCAGACAGACAGCGTTCCTAGATCCTCAAAAGGCAAGGCAGATTTCTTATCTGTCATTTTAGCCACCGGGGCATCAATTAATGGGGCTCTATCCCATGACTTAGTGACTGACTCCTTAAAGGGGTACCTCCTTTTAAGGAGTTTAGGAAAAAAAGATTTCTTCTCAGAATTTTCCCATTCCTTCTCAATTATTTGCTTGATACTTTTATGCAAATTAAATGTATGGGACTTCTTGGGGCCAAAGCCTTCATAAAGGGCATCTTCAGCCGTGACTGTCTCTCTGCTCTCCTCAAGATTAGCCGTTAGGCAGATTGCTTTAAGGAGCTGATCAGTATGATCTGGAGAAAAGAGCAATTTGGATTTAAACTCTTCTTGCTCTTCAGAGGAGGAATATAGAGTAAGATTTTCCTCTTGAACACTAGGGGGACTGGAAATAGTAGGGGTGACCACAGAGGAGGCTGAAGCACCCACATTCCAGAAAATTCCTAGTCCTTTAAGTGTGAAGGAGCAGTAAAAAAGGTTGGAGCGCTCTCTCGTGGATGATGGGGGCGTGGCGCTCCATGTTGGGCAAAGGGGTGTGTTTACAGTGTGCTGCTGAACGAAGGAGGAGGGGGAGAACATGAGGAAAAAGAATAGGGTGGACAGGGATGAGTGAGAAAAGGAGGAGAAAGCGGAAGGAAGCAGAATAAAAGGGAAGAACATAAGGACTGTGTGGTGTATTACAGTGTGATGCTGGAAGAAGGAGGGGGGGGAACTTGAGGAGAAAGTGGGGGTGGAAGGAGGAGAGGAAGAGTGAAAGATGGAGAAGAAAACAGAAGGAAGCAGAAAAAAAAGGAGGAGAGATGAAGGTGGAGAACATAAAGAAAGGGAAACAAAGGAAATGGGAACTAGAGAGAATATGGAGTGGGGGGATAGGAACTAGAGAGAAGGTGGAGTGGGGGGCTAGGAAAGATGGGACAAAAGGAAAAAAGTGATGTGGGTGGAGAGCATCAGGAGTGGGGCAGGGAGTCAGAGGAGAGGATGGAAAGTGGAGGGGTGGGAACAGTGGGACAGAGGGAAGGGTGGGTGATGGTGGAGGAGGATTGGACCTCTAAACTGGAAGAGAATGAATCCCAGGGATTTGGAGAGAAAGCCGCAGAGGCTACTGCTGTTGACGCAGAGGCTACTGGGGATAAGTAGGGGTGGATAGGGGGTGACAGAGGACCGGGGGGGGGGGGGTTGGGAATAGGGATGGGGGAGGTCGGGCAGATGGGGGGGGGATAGGGAGGGATGGGATATGGGAAAGTTGGGGAGCTAGGGAGGGGTGTGAGGGAAAAAAGGAGGTAGGCAGTGTCCAAAAAATGGGGGGGGGGGGGGAGAGAAAAAATAAATAAAAAGAAGAAAGGGGGGGATCCGTGGTGGATGAGTGGTTAGAGTTCTATGCACTCATTGAGGCCACCCGGGGTGAGACATTTCAGTTTATAAATCCAGTATGCTTCCCTGCGGTTAAGTGCGATCTGTCTGTTTTCTGTATCTTCTGAGATCTGCTCGATGGGGGTCACTCTGCTGCATGAGAAGTCTTTGTTGTGCTTCTCCGTTAGGTGTCTGGAAACGCTTTGTTTAAGGTGTCCGATGTTGCAATTGTGACGATGGCCGTTCAAGCGTTTCCTGAGGGTCTGTGTGGTCCTGCCTACATAATACAGGCCGCAACAGCAGTCGAGTAAGGAGATTACGTAAGAGGAACCAAAGTCTAGATGTGTTTTTATCTCAAAGGAGGTACCAATGTTTATGGTCGTGAAAGATTTCCTCCCATGCTCGATACTGAGGCAACAGAGACATCCCTTGCTCCTACATTTGAAGGACCCCGGGGTGGGGGTGATGGTCTTGGAGGTTTTTTTTTTTCCTTTTTCTGAGGCGGCTAGGTGCTAGTATGTTTTTGATGGTCTTTCCTCTGCGAAATGTCAATTTTGGCTTTTCAGGTAGGAGTTTTTTCAGTATTGGGTCCACAAGTAGGGTGCCCCAGTTCCTTTCGAAGATATCTCTAATTCTTTTGTGATCTTGATTAACCTCTTAAGGACCCATGACGTATGCATACGTCATGGCGTTTTCCGACGCTCACCCGGTGGAGATCGGAAGCGGATCCCTGCTGAAATCCTTCAGCAGGGATCCAGGGCAAACGCCAAGGGGGGCCATGTAGCCCCCCATGTTGGCGATCGCCGCAAATCGCAAGGGAATTCGCCCTTGTGATCTGCAGCGATACCGGGCTGATCGGCTCTCTGGGACCCGACCGCCCGGTAATTTTGCATGATCCCGGCTGTCGCAGACAGCCAGGACCATGCTAAAGTATAGGAGCGAGGTGGCAAGCCTGCCACCTCCTCCGATCCCCTGCGATCCGTTGGTTAGTTAACCGACCAATCGCATGGGGGGGGCGGTTACTTCCTCCCACCCTGCCCGGCCCCTGGAAGTCCAGAGAGGACGGGAGGAAGACCGGAGGACGCGGCGGGGAAGGGGAGAGTGCTGAGGCCCGGCCCCGGTACTTACCTCGTCCCTGAAGACCCGGATCCCGGCGATGAAGACGGCGGCGGCGGCGACAGGTGAGTTGATCTTCAGCCGCGGTCGGGCCCTTTACAGCAATGCACGTCGCCGTAAAGCGACGTGCATTGCTGTATTGGAACCCTGTATACTACAACTCCCAGCATGCCCAGACAGCCCTTGGCATCTGGGCATGCTGGGAGTTGCAGTTTTGCAACATCTGGAGGTCCACAGTTTGGAGACCACTGTGCCCTTCCAGATGTTGCAAAACTACACATCCTCAGCATGCCCTTACTGTCCAGGCATGCTGGGAGTTGTAGTTCTGTAACATCTGGCCCTTCAGATGTTGCAGAACTACAACTCTCAGCATGCCTGGACAGTTTTGGCATACTGGGAGTTGTAGTTTTGCAACATCTGGAAGGGCACAGATTGGGAACCACTGTATTAGTGGTCTGCAAACTGTAGTACTCCAGATGTTGCAAACTACAACTCCAAGCATGCTGGGAGTTGTAGTTCGGCAACATCTGGCTCTAAAGATGTTGCCGAACTACTACTTCCAGCATGCCTGAGTGTTTGGGAGTAGTGGTTTTGCAACAACTGGAGGCACACTGGTTGGGAAACATTGTCTGTTTCCTAACTCAGTGTTTCCCAACCCGTGTGCCTCCAGCTGTTGCAAAACTATAACTACCAGCATGCACTGATAGACTGTGCATGCTGGGAGTTGTAGTTTTGCAACAGCTGGAGGTCCCCCCCCCCTGTGAATGTACAGGGTACATTCACATGGGCAGGGGGCTTACAGTGAGTATCAGGCTGCAAGTTTCCGATGCAGCAAATTTTGCGCGGCAGCTCAAACTCGCAGCGGGAAACTCGCTGTAATCCCCGGCCCGTGTGACTGTACCCTAAAAACACTACACTACACTAACACAAAATAAAATAAAAAGTAAAAAACACTACATATACACATACCCCTACACAGCCCCCCTCCCCTCCCCAATAAAAATGAAAAACTTCTGGTATGCCACTGTTTTCAAAATGGAGCCTCCAGCTGTTGCAAAACAACAACTCCCAGTATTGCTGGACAGCCGTTGACTGTCCAAGCATGCTGGGAGTTTTGCAACAGCTGGAGGCACCCTGTTTGGGAATCACTGGCGTAGAATTCCCCTATGTCCACCCCTATGCAAATCCCTAATTCAGGCCTCAAATGCACATGGCGCTCTCACTTCGGAGCCCTGTCGTATTTCAAGGCAACAGTTTAGGGTCATATATGGGGTATCGCCGTACTCGGGAGAAATTGCCTAACAAATTTTGGGGGGCTTTTTCTCCTTTCACCCCTTATGAAAAGGTGAAGTTGGGGTCTACACCAGTATGTTAGTGTAAAAAAAATTAATTGTTTACACTAACATGCTGGTGTTGCCCTATACTTTTCATTTTGACAAGAGGTAAAAGGGAAAAAAGCCCCCCAAAATTTGTAATGCAATTTCTCCCGACTACGGAGATACCCCATATGTGGGCGCAAAGTGCTCTGGGGGCGCACAACAAGGCCCAGAAGGGAGAGTGCGCCATGTACATTTGAGGTGATTTGCACAGGGGTGGCTGATTGTTACAGCGGTTTTGACAAACGCAAAAAAACAAAACCCCACATGTGACCCCATTTCGGAAACTACACCCCTCACGGAATGTAATGAGGGGTGCAGTGAGAATTTACCCCCCACTGGTGTCTGACAGATCTTTGGAACAGTGGGCTGTGCAGATAAAAATTTTTGTACAGCCCACTGTTCCAAAGATCTGACATACACCAGTGGGGGGTATATGCTCACTGTATCCCTTGTTACGTTCCTCAAGGGGTCTAGTTTCCAAAATGGTATGCCATGTGGGGGTTATTTTGCTGTCCTGGCACCATAGGGGCTTCCTAAATGCGACATGCCCCCCGAGCAAAATTTGCTCTCAAAAAGCCAAATATGACTCCTTCTCTTCTGAGCATTGTAGTTCGCCCATAGTGCACTTCAGGCCAACTTATGGGGTACCTCCATACTCAGAATAGATGGGGTTACAAATTTTGGGGGATACTTTCTGCTATTAACCCTTGCAAAAATGTGAAATTTGGGGGGGAAACACACATTTTAGTGATTTTTTTTTTTTTTTTTACGTATGCAAAAGTCGGGAAACCCCTGTGGGGTATTAAGGCTCACTTTATTCCTTGTTACGTTCCTCAAGGGGTCTAGTTTCCAAAATGGTAGGCATGTGGGTATTTTTTGCTGTCCTGGCACCATAGGGGCTTCCTAAATGCGACATGCCCCCGAACAAAATTTGCTCTCAAAAAGCCAAATATGACTCCTTCTCTTCTGAGCATTGTAGTTCGCCCGTAGTGCACTTCAGGTCAACTTATGGGGTACCTCCATACTCAGAAGAGATGGGGTTACAAATTTTGGAGGGTATTTTCTGCTATTAACCCTTGCAAAAATGTGAAATTTGGGGGGAAACACACATTTTATTGAAATTTAAAATTTATTTTTTTTAAAGTCGTGAAACCCCTGTAGGGTATTAAGGCTCACTTTATTCCTTGTTACGTTCCTCAAGGGTTCTAGTTTCCAAAATGGTATGCCATGTGGTCTTTTTTTTTCCTGTTCTGGCCCCATAGGGGCTTCCTAAATGCAACATGCCCCCCAAAAACCATTTCAGAAAAAACATACTCTCCAAAATCCCCCTGTCGCTCCTTCCCTTCTGAGCCCTCTACTGCGCCCGCCGAACACTTTACATAGACATATGAGGTATGTGCTTACTCGAGAGAAATTGGGCTACAAATAGAAGTATACATTTTCTCCTTTTACCCCTTGTAAAAATTCAAAAATTGGGTCTACAAGAACATGCGAGTGTAAAAAATGAAGATTGTGAATTTTCTCCTTCACTTTGCTGCTATTCCTGTGAAACACCTAAAGGGTTAAAATGCTGACTGAATGTCATTTTGAATACTTTGGGGGGTGCAGTTTTTATAATGGGGTCATTTGTGGGATATTTGTAAGATGAAGACCCTTCAAATCCACTTCAAACCTGAACTGGTCCCTGAAAAATTGTGATTTTGGAAATTTTGTGAAAAATTGGAAAATTGCTGCTGAACTTTGAAGCCCTCTGGTGTCTTCCAAAAGAAAAAACTTGTCAATTTTATGATGCAAACATAAAGTAGACATATTGTATATGTGAATAAAAAATTTTTTGGGGGGGAATATCCATTTTCCTTAAAAGCAGAGAGCTTCAAAGTTAGAAAATGCTAAATTTTCAAATTTTTCATCAAATTTTGGGATTTTTCACCAAGAAAGGATTCAAGTTACAAAAAATTTTTACCACTATGTTAAAGTAGAATATGTCACGAAAAATCAATCTCGGAATCAGAATGATAACTAAAAGCATTCCAGAGTTATTAATGTTTAAAGTGACAGTGGTCAGATGTGCAAAAAATGGCCGGGTCCTAAGGTGTAAAATGGCTGGGTCCTTAAGGGGTTAAAGGTCGTAATGAAGTTACAGCTGTAAATGTTTTGTTCAAGAGTGCCCGTTCTTGGAGTGGCTGATGGTAGAAGATCTTTTTGTTCTGTGTTTAGGTTAGTTGTAAATGCTTCTTTTAGAATTGAAGACGGATAGTTTTTCTGTTTGAATCTGTTGTGTAAAATTTTTGATTGGGTTTTGTAATCCGAGGTATTTGTGCAATTGTGGCGGATTCTTCTGTACTGACTGTGAGGGATGTTTGTCAACCATTTTTTGTAGTGTGCACTACGGAAGTCTAGGAAGCTGTTTGTGTCGACTTTTTTAAAGTGGGTTTTAGTTATGATCTTGTCATGCTGATGGCTCACATTGAGGTCCAAGAAGACAACGGAGATTGGATCCATAGTGGGTGTGAATTCTAAACCCCACTGGTTTTTGTTTAGGTGTTGGATGAAGTTGTTTGCAGTGGTGGTCTCTCCATTCCAAATTATGAATAGGCGTTTATAGTAGACGATATGGGGGTTGAAGGCCAGAGAACCGATGATGTGTTCCGCTTCGAAACCTCCCATGAACAGATTCGCATAGCTGGGGGCCACTCGGGTCCCCATCGCTGTTCCTTTTATTTGGTGGTAGAGGGTGTCCCCGTAGGAAAATACATTGTGGGTGAGTATGAAATGGAGGCTCTTGATCAGAAAGTCCATCTGTTTTTCCTTAAACTTGCCAGTTTAGTTTCATGTAGGAATTTTCTTGTCATCTTCAGGCCCAGATCGTGGGAAATGTTCGAGTAGAGAGAGGCGACATCCAATGTGATGAATAGATAGTTGGGTTCCCAAGGGACTCTGGAAAGGTCCTCAATCAGACTTGCGGAATCTCTGAGGTACGAGGGCAGCGTAGTTACTATTTCTTGTAGAAACAGGTCGAGATAATGAGAAAGTTGGCTTGTCAGGGAGCCAATGCCCGAGATAATGGGTCTTCCGGGTGGTTTCTCAACACATTTATGTATCTTGGGTAGGTGGTAGAAAAAGGCTAATTGAGGGGTTGTGGAGGTCAAAAACTGCTTCTCTTTTTTGTTAAGTAGTCCATCTCCAGATGCTGTGGTGATTAGGTTGGTGTATTCTTTATAATATTCCGGTGAGGGGTCCGAGGATAGGGTGTTGTAGTAAGAGGAGTCAGAGAGAATGCGGAGGGCTTCAACATGGTAGTCATTCCGGTCCTGGATGACCACTCCTCCTCCTTTATCAGCTCCTCTGATGACTATTTCCAAATTTTCTTTTAGGATTTTCAAAGCTGTATTCTCCAATCTTGTGAGGTTTGGTTTTTGGTGTTTGTTCTTCTGTACGTTAATTTGGGAGAAATATTCCATCACGGAGTTGTAAAAGGCGTGAATTTGGTGGCCTTTGTGGTGATGCCGATAGAACGAGCTTTTGGTTTTAACATCTTGGTGTGTATAGCTGGATGGAGATGGATCCTCCTGTATGGAGGCACTTTTTGTCTTTTTCATCTCTATCTCAAAGTGTCTTTTGAGGGTCAATTTTCTGGTAAAAGCATTTAGATCGAGGAACAGGTTGAAGTCGTCGGCCTGCTGTGTAGGGCAGAAGGATAGTCCTTTCGCAAGGACTGCGTGTTTTGCTGTACTTAGTTTATGGGAGGAGAGGTTGAAGATCCTAATTGGTTCTGTCGGTTCTTCTTTGGGTCCTTTTTTAATTCTGGACTGGTGCTTGTGTTTGCTTCTCCCTCCTCTACAGCCTCTGGTCTTCTTTTTCTTTTTGCCGGTGTTTTCTGAATCGGTGTACCCGTAGCGGTTGGTCTGAAATACCTCGTGATTTTGTTCAATCTCATGGAAGTTGGGGATAAGTGCTTCGGTGGTGTGTCGATTCTGAGGGGAGGAAAGTCTAAAAAAGACACCTGTGAGATGCTGTTTATGGGTGATGGTTGGTTGCAAGGAGAAAAATGTTGCGTTTCTTCATTGGAGTCGTTGTGAAGGCTGGTAGGTATTACGGTTACTTCTCCATTGCAGAATGGTTCGTGGGGGGATCCCCCAAGATCCATGAAGTTTTTTCGTATGTAGGAACAGGTGAGGGAATCGTCATAGGTGGAGAAACAGATACTTTCTTGTAGTACCGAGTCTAGGTGTTCCACCGAGTAGACGATGGGGGTACCCAGTGCGGATGTGTGTTGTTTCCTCAGCTGTCTTGCTGGTGTATCCATATGTTGCCCCGGTTCCTGGGGGTGTGTGACGGGGTTCATGACGGTCCTTTGATTGTCCGGCAGGACAAGGAGCTGTCGTGGGTGTGGGGATCTTGTGGCTTTTTTGGTTCCTGTAGAGAAATTCGAATTCCTGAAGGTTCTGGTGGGTTGGAGCGTGTTGCTCGGACCTCTCATGGGTTGTTTGGGGTACGTTCTTCGTTCTTTTGGCGGGCCTTGTTTGTGTTTGGGTAGTGAGTGAGTTCCCTCTTGGTTGTTTGTTTCTGGTTGGTTCCTATTGGTCGGTATCTTTTTGCGGTCTGCGGGATGCAGACACTTTGTGGCATAGTCTGTTCTATCTCTTTTGAGCTTCTGTGTTTTGGTTTCAATCAGTTCTTTTTCAAAGTTTTTTAGTTTTTGGTTAAGTCTGTTGTTGATGAATGAGAAGTCCGGGTGGAGGCTGTGTGCCTCCAGTTGTTCGGTGAGTTGGTCTATCTCCTCGCCCATTCTGATGCAAAGGTTGGATCTCTTGGAGATTAGAATATCCATCATTTCTGAAGAGCAGCGGATCATGAGCTTCTCCCAGGTATCCGTGTAATCCAAATCATCTGGAAATGTTGACGTGAAGGGGAGTCTTAACCCTCTTGGGGTGATTTGTTCTTTCTGGTAGATTCGTAAGAAGATCACATCAAGATGATGTATTGCCTCGGTTTTCATCGTGTCCTCGAGGTTTTGGAAAAGCTTATTCAGTCGTTCTGTTTCCTCTAGTGAAAGCCTGACTTTCCTGTCAGGAGGCGTGAAAGTGATATTGCTTGTATATAATTGAACGAGTTCTTCTCTTTTAGATCTTCTGGAGCAAGTGTATTACATGTTCGGTAGATGAGAGATCTGCCGCCTTGCTTTATCACCGTGTCGTGAAAAGCTTGATTCCAGGCCAACTGAGTGGTAGCTGGATGGTTGAGTGTGAAGGAGCAGTAAAAAAGGTTGGGGCGCTCTCTCGTGGATGATGGGGGCGTGGTGAAATAGTCAAGAACCACTGCACTCTGGGTGGTGTGATGTCCCGCCGAGGTTGTCAACAGGGACAGCACCTCACCTGGCGAGTGGAAAGTGGAAAGTAATAGCGGCAGTTGTGCTGCTCGAGACCCCCTGTCCGTGACCGCGAGGGGGTATGGAAATATTACAACCAGGAAGAGGAGAGTAGAAAATGGGGATACTAGACGAGCGCTACTGCTAGAATAAAAGGATGCGGAACGCCAATAAAGCACAGGACAGTTTATTATGGTTTAGAACAAACGGACAACGCGTTTCGGCACCAGCATGTGCCTTCTTCAGGTCCATAAAATAAATGCTAAAAGGATAGCACAATGGGTACAAGGATATATGTCAATACATTACACATGAAAGTGAGGACATTTAAGAAATTGTTGTAAAATCTGTGTATATACGTGTATATACGTATGTATATAAAAGCGTCTACAGGGTAGGGAAAACCACAGAGGTAGATAAAAATGGATAAAAATATGTGTACATATCTTATTAAAAGTGTATATATATATATATATATATATATATATATACAGGCATACATATATACATATATATATATATATATATATATATATACACACATACATACACACACACACATAATATAGTGGGAGTCTATGTGTATGTCTAGGAGACCTATAAGCTTAGTGTGCAGTCAGTACACAATATGCAGGTGTAGGTACGTGGAAATACACATGTTGAAAAAACAGAGTTCAATTGTGGTAGATTTCATAGAAACAAATGGTCCAAAAATGAGTCCAACAATGTCCAAAAGTATCATATATCCCTGGTTGGGATATACCTGGAAATGAATGGGCAGGAAAAAAATAATAATCCCATAGATATGCCGGAAATGAAGGGTCCTATATAGGGGTACCAAGTCCCAATGTCCAGAGTGGGATAGGTACTGGGTAAGGAAGGGGGGGGGGGGGGGGGGGAAAGTGTAAGGGGACAGGTGAATCCTAAATACAAGTCCCGGTTGAATGTCAGTCCTAGGTTTAGGAGGACAGGCAAAGATAGAATGCAAGGATGGGGAGGGAGAACGTAGATGGTACTTACATTTCGGCGTCCTGAAGCCTATGGTGTGTTGTGGTGGCGTGGCTGTGTGAATCGCGGCGTCCTGGCTTTTATGTGAGCACTGGTGAGAGTAACCGGAAGTGCACGATGTGCAACTTCCGGTCCGGCGCGTGGCAGCTGATTGAGCTCAGTGAGAGTCAGCGGGAGGTGCCTGTAGCGCTCCATGTTGGGCAAAGGGGTGTGTTTACAGTGTGCTGCTGAACGAAGGAGGAGGGGAAGAACATGAGGAAAAAGAATAGGGTGGACAGGGATAAGTGAGAAAAGGAGGAGAAAGCGGAAGGAAGCAGAAAAAAAGTGAAAAACATAAGGACTGTGTGGTGTATTACAGTGTGATGCTGGAAGAAGGAGGGGGGGAGAACTTAAGGAGACAGAGTGGGGTGGAAGGAGGAGAGGAAGAGTGAAAGATGGAGAAGAAAACAGAAGGAAGCAGAAAAAAAAGGAGGAGGGATGAAGGTGGAGAACATAAAGAAAGGGAAACAAAGGAAATGGGAACTAGAGAGAATGTGGAGTGGGGGGCTAGGAAAGATGGGACAAAAGGAAAAAAGTGATGTGGGTGGAGAGCATCAGGAGTGGGGCAGGGAGTCAGAGGAGAGGATGGAAAGTGGAGGGGTGGGAACAGTGGGACAGAGGGAAGGGTGGGTGATGGTGGAGGAGGATTGGACCTCTAAACTGGAAGAGAATGAATCCCAGGGATTTGGAGAGAAAGCCGCAGAGGCTACTGCTGTTGACGCAGAGGCTACTGGGGATAAGGAGGGGTGGATAGGGGGTGAAAGAGGAGTGGGGGGGGGGTTGGGAATAGGGATGAGGGAGGTCGGGCAGATGGGGGGGGATAGGGAGGGATGGGATATGGGAAAGGTGGGGAGCTAGGGAGGGGTGTGAGGGAAAAAAGGAGGTAGGCAGTGTCCAAAAAATGGGGGGGGGGGGAGAGAAAAAATGAATAAATAAATAAAAAGAAGAAAGGGGGGGATCCGTGGTGGATGAGTGGTTAGAGTTCTATGCACTCATTGAGGCCACCCGGGGTGAGACATTTCAGTTTATAAATCCAGTATGCTTCCCTGCGGTTAAGTGCGATCTGTCTGTTTTCTGTATCTTCTGAGAACTGCTCGATGGGGGTCACTCTGCTGCATGAGAAGTCTTTGTTGTGCTTCTCCGTTAGGTGTCTGGAAACGCTTTGTTTAAGGTGTCCGATGTTGCAATTGTGACGATGGCCGTTCAAGCGTTTCCTGAGGGTCTGTGTGGTCCTGCCTACATAATACAGGCCGCAACAGCAGTCGAGTAAGTAGATTACGTAAGAGGAACCACAGTCTAGATGTGTTTTTATCTCAAAGGAGGTACCAATGTTCATGGTCGTGAAAGATTTCCTCCCATGCTCGATACTGAGGCAACAGAGACATCCCTTGCTCCTACATTTGAAGGACCCCGGGGTGGAGGTGATGGTCTTGGAGTTTTTTTTTTCCTTTTTCTGAGGCGGCTAGGTGCTAGTATGTTTTTGATGGTCTTTCCTCTGCGAAATGTCCTTTAAGGGATTAACCTATCTCCTCCCAGATCATTACTCTTAGGTTGCTAGCAATTGCAGAGGACTCCTGGGCCACAATAATTCCAATACAGGCTGCACATATAGACTTTTTATAGGCAGGATCTAACAGTTTCCTACATTCTGCACATTCCTTATTACGGGATTTAGAAGATGACTTCTTGCTACCCTACAAAACAAAACAATAGCCTTACTTAGCTAGCAGAATATGGAATGAAATTGAAATAATCTCACCCAGAAGTAGATCCACACTTCCGTAGCTGGGCTGGAACTACTCTTCTGGGAGCGTCCACCTACCTCTGTCGAAAGCTCCGACATGCTGGAGGAAGTTTTTCAGCAAAAACACTGCAGGGCAACCAGGAATGGTCTGCTCGGCTGCTGCAGGCTGGTATTACTACAGGCTGTTGGTACTGCTGGCTGCTGGGCTGCTGTAGGCTTGCTGCTGGATAACCACTGCGGGATGTAGGTATTGCTGCAGGCTGGCTGCCTGCTGTTCAAGGGCTCCGGACGCTGTAAGACGCCGACAGGGGATCCAAAATGGAGAATTCCCGCGCCCCTTTTGAAATGAGCCAGAACCGGAAGTAACGATACGCTGCCGGACTGACATCACATCTGCCGGTGTTCTGTGCAAGCGGCGCGTCGACTCCAGAGACGGGAGAGCCGGCGAAAACCACGCTACTCCACAGTCCCCACCTCCTTAACGCCACTGCCCCGGGGAAACAGACAGAAATGCAGGGCTATCGGGACTCCACCGGATCCCCCACAGGCAGATTCACGGCTGCTCCCCAGAGGAGACTTCTGCCAAACAGGGAGCCCCACTACCGGAGGACCTGCAGCCCCTTGGAGAGGTATGGACACAGCTCCCAGGCCTCCTACCGGAGGACAGGAAACCTGAACTGAGGTGTGGAGAGGCGTGTCCCTTTTTATGTTCCCAGGTTTCTTGTCCTGCGGTGGGAGGTCCTCTCCAGGGGTGCTGTCATGAGCGATCAGGTAAAGTCATTTTTGGTTTCGGTCTTTGGCCAAATTTTTTTTTCCGGTAAATCACTAATGATGGAATTTGAGGGAGTGATGTTGGCCTTTTATGCAGAGGTTTTACTTCTAAAACCTCTTGTTCTAGTGCAGAACTGGACAGTTGTGTAGATGGTGTTCTCTACTTGCCTTAAGGCTAGGTTCAGACTACGGAATTTCCGCCTGCAATTTTGCTTTGAAATTGCAGGTGGAAATTCCGCTTGCTAATATGTACTGTATAGTGAATGGGTTTCCGTTCACAAATTCACACTTCGGAATTTGTGAAGCGGAATTTGTGAACGGAAAATCCGCTTGGAAATTTCCGCCTGAAGAAAGGCGTTGCTCTTTCTTCAGGTGGAAATCTGCGCGGAACACATTGCAGTCTATTGAAGACTGCAGTGTCCGTGCGGTCCTAGCGCCGACTGATTCAGTCAGCGCTGGCCGTACTCCGAATCTCTGGGCGGAAATTTTCTGCCCGGAGATTCCGTAGTCTGAACCTAGCCTAACCCCAGAACAAAGAGACTAGCTGGACTTACTTCTTACCCTGAAGAAACTAGAGATGGGCTTCCTAGTGAGGTGTATAAGAGTGTGGTGTTTTCAAGGAGTCCTGTTGCCACAGCTTTTGTGGCTGCTCAATTTAGTGGTTCGCTTCCTCACTCCATGTTGGAGGTCATAGTGATTCTGCTTCCTAAGCCTGGTAAGGATCTGCTTTAAGTGGGATCCTATAGAAAGATTTCTCTATTGTGCTCGGATGTTAACCCCTTAAGGACCCAGCCAATTTTCACTGTAGGACCCGGCCATTTTTTGAACATCTGACCACTTTCACTAAAAGCATTAATAACTCTGGGATGTTTTTACCTTTCATTCTGATTCCAAGATAGTTTTTTCGTGACATATTCTACTTTATGTTAGTGGTAAAATTTTTTCGATACTTGCATCGTTTCTTGGTGAAAAATTCCAAAATTTGATGAAAAAATTGAAAAGGTGTTTCACAGGAATAGCAGCAAATTGAAGGAGAAAATTCAAAATCTTCATTTTTTACACTCGCATGTTCTTGTAGATCCAGTTTTTTAATTTTTACAAGGGGTAAAAGGAGAGAAATGTTCCTAAAATGTGTAACCCAATTTCTCTTGAGTAAGGAAATACCTCATATGTGTATGACAAGTGTTCGGTGGGCGCAGTAGAGGGCTCAGAAGGGAAGGAGCAACAGTAGGATTTTGGAGAGTGAGTTTTTCTGAAATGGTTTTTGTGGGGCATGTCACATTTAGGAAGCCCCTATGGTGCCAGAACAGCAACAAAAAATATATACTATTTAAAAAAATTACACCCCTCAAGGCACGTAACAAGGGGTACAGTGACCCTTAACACCCCACAGGTGTTTCACAACTTTTTGTTAAAGTTGGATGTGTAAATGTTTTTTTTTTCACTAAAATGCTAGTTTTCCCCCAAATTTTAAATTTTTACAAGGGATAATAGGACAAAATGCCCCCCCAAATTTGTAACCCCATCTCTTCTGAGTATGGAAATACCCCATGTGTGGACGTCAAGTGCTCTGCTGGCGCACTACAACGCTCAGAAGAGAATGAGTCACATTTGGCTTTTGGAAAGCCAATTTGCTGAAATGGTTTTTGGAGGGCATGTCGCATTTAGGTAGCCCCTATGGTGCCATGACAGCAAAAAAAAAAAAACACATGGCATACTATTTTGGAAACTACACCCCTCAAGGAGCACAACAAGGGGTACAGTGAGCCTTAACACCTCACAGGTGTTTGACAACTTTTTGTTAAAGTCGGATGTGTAAATGAAAAAAATTTTTTTTTTTACTAAAATGCTGGTTTTCCCCCAAATTTTACATTTTTACAAGGGGTAATAGGAGAAAATGACCCCCGAAATTTGTAACCCCATTTCTTTTGAGTATGGAAATACCCAATGTGTGGATGTCAAGTTCTCTGCTGGCGCACTACAATGCTCAGAAGAGGAGGAGCGCCATTGATCTTTTGGAGACAGAATTTGGTTGGAATAGAAGTCGGGGGCCATGTCCGTTTACAAAGCCCCCCGTGGTGCCAGAACAGTGGAACCCCCCCCCCACATGTCACCCCATTTTGGAAACTACACCCCTCACAGAATTTAATAAGGGGTGCATTGAGTATTTACACCCCACTGGCGTTTGACAGATCTTTGGAACAGTGGGCTGTGCAAATGAAAAATTAAATTTTTCATTTTCATGGACCACTGTTCAAAAAATCTGTCAGACACCTGTGGGGCGTAAATGCTCATTGTACCCCTTATTACATTACGTGAGGGGTGTAGTTTCCAAAATGGGTCACATGTGGGGGGGGGGGGGTACATTGTTCTGGCACTATGGGGGCTTTGTAAACACACGTGGCCTTCAATTCCGGACAAATTTTCTCTTCAAAATCCCAATGGCGCTCCTTCTCTTCTGAGCATTGTAGTGCACCAGCAGAGCACTTTACATCCGCATATGGGGTATGTTCTTACTCAGAAGAAATGGGGCTACAAATTTTGGGGGGCTTTTTTCCTTTTTTTCCGTGTGAAAATGAAATATTTAGGGTAACACCAGCATTTTAGTGAAAAATTTATTTTTTTCATTTTTCCATCCAAATTTGAAAAATTTTCATTAAACACCTGTGGGGTGTTCAGGCTCACTATACCCCTTGTTACGTTCCATGAGGGGTGTAGTTTCCAAAATGGGGTCACATGTGGGTATTTCTTTTTTTGCGTTTATGGCAGAACCACTGTAAAATCAGCCACCCCTGTGCAAATCACCAATTTAGGCTTCAAATGTACATGGTGCGCTCTCACTCCTGAGCCATGTTGTGCGCCCACAGAGCATTTTACGCCCACATCTGGGGTATTTGCGTTACAAATTTGGAGGGTCTTTTTTTCCTTTTAACACTTGTGAAAATAAAAAGTATAGGGCAACACCAGCATGCTAGTGTAATTTTTTTTAAATTTTTTTACACTAACAGGCTGGTGTAGCCCCCAACTTTTCCTTTTCATAAGGGGTAAAACGAGAAAAAGACCTCAAAAATTTGTAGTGCAATTTCTCCCGAGTACAGAAATACCCCATATGTGGTCCTAAACTGTTTCCTTGAAATGCGACAGGGCTCCTAAGTGAGAGAGCGCCATGCACATTTGAGGACTTAATTAGGGATTGCATAGGGGTGGACATAGGGGTATTCTACGCCAGTGATTCCCAAACAGGGTGCCTCCAACTGTTGCTAAACTCCCAGGATGCCTGGACAGTCAGTGGCTGTCCAGAAATGCTGGGAGTTGCTGTTTTGCAACAGCTGGAGGCTCCGTTTTGGTAACACTGCTGTACAATAAGTTTTTAATTTTTATTGGGGGGGGGGGGCAGTGTAAGGGGGTGTATATGTAGTGTTTTACCCTTTATTATGTGGTAGTGTAGTGTAGTGTTTTTAGGGTACATTCGCACTGGCGGAGGTTTACAGTGAGCTGCCCGCTAGAAATGGGCGCTGCGGTGAAAAATTTGCCGCAGCTCATACTTCAAGCAGGAAACTTACTGTAAACCTTCCCGTGTGAATGTACCCTGTACGTTCACATGGGGGGGGGGGGGGGGCAAACCTCCAGCTGTTTCAAAACTACAACTCCCAGCATGTACTGACAGACCATGCATGCTGGGAGTTGTAGTTTTGACACAACTGGAGGCACACTGGTTGGAAAACCTTCAGTTAGGTTCTGTTACCTAACTCAGTATTTTCCAACCAGTGTGCCTATAGCTGTTGCAAAACTACAACTCCTAGCATGTACTGATGCTGAGAGATATAGTTATGCAATAGCTGGAGGTACGCAACTACAACTCCCAGCATGCCGAGACAGCTGTTTAGGCATGCTGGGATTTGCAGTTTTTCAACATCTGGAGGGCTACAGTTAGAGACCAGTGCACAGTGATCTCCAAACTGTGGACCTCCAGATGTTGCAAAACTACAAATCCCAGCATGCACAGACAGCAAACTGCTGTGAGGGCATGCTAGGAGTTGTAGTTTTGCAAGACCTAGAGGGCAGCATAGAGATCACTGTGCAGTGGTCTCTAAACTGTAGACCTCCAGCTGTTGCAAAACTGCAAGTCCCAGCATGCCCAAACAGCTGTCTGGGCATGCTGAGAGTTGTAGTTTTTCAACATCTGGAGGGCTACAGTCTCAGACTGTAACCCTCCAGATGTTGCTAGGCAACTTACCGGCTTCCGTCGGATCCAGGGAGCCGTCCTCTTCTGCCCACGCCGATCACCGCAGCCGATCCCGTCCCGCAGCCTCCACCGACGGGTAAGTGGATCTTCGGCGTCGGTCCCCTTCGGTTTCCCGTTCTGCCCTGCCTATTGTGGGTGGGTAGAAAGGGGAAAACAAAAGTTAACCCCCCCGCCCCCGATCTGCTATTGGTGGTCGCGTCTAGACCACCGATAGCGGGGATAGAAAGGGTGGCAGCCCTGCCAACTCACTCCTATCTCTTCAGGGGGGTTGTGGGTGTCTTAGACAACCGCGATCCCCCTTATATTCCGGGTCACCGGGTCACCATAGACCCGTATGACCCAGAATCGGCGCAAATTGCAAGTGTGAATTCACTTGCGATTTGCACCGATTGCCGACATGGGGGGTCTGAAGACCCCCTGGGCATTTGCGCGGGGTGCCTGCTGATCGGCGTGCGGTGGGGACCAAAATTCCCACGGGCGTACAGGTACGCCCTGGGTCCTTAAGACCCAGGTACACAGGGCGTATCCATACGCCATGGGTCCTGTACGGGTTAAAGTGTACATGTCAGATCCCACAGGTCATCCCTGCCAAAAATCATCCTCTCTTTAGTTTACAGGGATCAAACCAACTTTATGCCAGGGAGTTCTACCGTTCATACTATTCATTACAACAAAGATAAATCAGACAGAAAAAAATGGTTAATAGGTGTGTAGTACAAAAGAAAACTACTGTAACACCCCCTCAGAAAGTGCTGCCCACAAGTAATACCAGACTCCAAGCTTAAATGTAAACCCCAAAACAAGAGCAAATGGAGTCATTAATAGAAATATAAAACAAATAGCTTATTGGTATACATTAAAACCAAACACACATATATGGGGAAACAATACATCAAGAAAATGCGGCATCACCAAACTCCCTGCATCAAGAATGTAAATCAGGAGGCATAAAAGAAGACTGTGACAATATTATAGGTAGGTATACATGAGCACCAGTCAAAGCAAAAGCAGTACAAGTAGGTGTGCATGGATCAAGTGCTACATGTTGGTACCCATAACAGATACCCAGATAAAGTGGATGAAGTAATAAATAACAATAGACAAGAAAATAATACCCACACAGGACCATGGTGGTCACTAAGAGGATGCAGGGGCCGGGATGACGCCACTCCAACACGCGTTTCAGCACGCTGACCTTCGTCCGCGTTGGATTGGCGTCATCCCTGCCCCTGCATTCTCTTAGTGATCACCACGGTCCTGTGTGGGTATTATTTTCTTGTCTATTGTTATTTATTACTCCATGCACTTTATCTGGGTATCTGTTATGGGTACCAACATGTAGCACTTTATCTTCTTATGCACTTGATGCATGCACACCTACTTGTACTGCTTTTGCTTTGACTGGTGCTCATGTATACCTACCTATAATATTGTCATAGTCTTCTTTTATGCCCCCTGATTTACATCCTTCATGCAGGGAGTCCGGTGATGCTGCATTTTCTTGATGTATTGTTTCCCCATATACATCTGTTTGGTTTTAAAGTATACCAATAAAACTGTTTGTTTTATATTTCTATTAATGACTCCATTTTGGGTTTACATTCATAATATCCACTAAGGGTTTCTTAATTTGCATAAGGAGGGTGTTGGAGCAAGGTCCATTTTTCAATTGATGCTACCAAGACTTTTGAAAGTGTCAAATGGAATTATTTATAGAAAGTTATTTGGACATAAGTTTCTGTCCTATGTCCATTGAAACCATGGCCAGTTTGACACAAACGTCTAATGACATTGTGGGATCTTGTTATAGTTAGAGCTGGGCGGTATGACCAAAAATGTGTATCACAGTATTTTTGTAACTTATGGCGATTCCACGGTATATAACGGTATTCCCCCCCCCTCAAATCATGTGACCCGCGAGTCTGTTCTGCTCCCCCCCCCCCAAATTACTTATCAGCCCAGCGCTGCGCTGTCCCCATTGGGAACTAATCACGTCACCCGCAAGCGCTGCCCTCCTGGACCTCCTGTTTGTTGCGGGCCGCCGGCGCTGGAACTCTATACTGTACACTGTATCCCACGCTGTATGACATGTATGATTAGTTCCCCAGCAGCGCTGGGCTGATAATTGGGGGGGGGGGGGGTTTGAAGCAGAACAGCGCTCGCGGGTCACATATGATTAGTTCCCTGATGTTGAGACAGCGCATCGCTGAGTTGATCATTCATTTACGAGGGGGAGGGGCCCAACTGGTATTGCGGTATGGGAAAAATTCATATCGTGCAGGACAAAAATTTCGGTATTCGGTATGAACCGGTATGTCGCCCAGCACTAGTTATAGTTCTACTGAAGATCTCATAGCATTGTATGTGGATCATATGTTAATATTTTAAGATGATACTTCTTAAAGAGTGATCATTGGCTGCTGTTATGCGTTTAATTTAAAAGTTTGGGTTCTTCTCAAGCCTATTAATTAATTGGGATAACTACATTTTAAAGCCTCTGGATCACTTCCTCACGTCCCTCAAATTGCAGTCTCAAAGATATAAGTTATAACTGGGCTTAAGTACTTGGGAATTCACCTAGAGGTGTGTAATCCACACCAAGAACGTGATCCCCCCCCCCCCCCCCCCCAAAAAAAAAGAAAGAAAGTAAAGCCGATTGCAATATATGGTTACAAATATTTTTATTATTATATTTATTAAAAAGTATGAATACAGAATCAATTCATTAAGGGTATAAATACGAATGGGAGTCGTAAGTGCCCTAAGATATCTTTGCGAAAGGGGGCTGGGATGAGGGGGGGTTACCGGGAAGTGTGCTTGTGTGTATGTATGTGTGTTTGTCTGTGTAGGGCCTTTTCTGGTTGGGTCTCAGATATGCCCAGCCCTTCTATCCAACTGGTGCTCATCCTGGTGTGATTTGAATCCCTGTTACTGTCTTAGAGCTGGTTTCTGGGACCATCAGAGACTGTTATTGTACATGTTGCTTTTGTTCCGCCATGTTGGCGGTGTTTGTTACTTAAAATTACAAAACTTAAATACTTTAAAAAAAGGGGTATAAATACAATTAAAAAGGTACTGGGGTGAAAAATGGATAGCGCAAAGAGGCTGGTTTTTCTATTATAAAGTGCTAGTGCTGACAAAGGTGCAGTGGGATACACCCAATTAATAATATCCAAAACCAATGCTGAGTAGATAAATCAAATGCCACACTGTGAGATAAGTGCATAACAAAAAAATCTATAAATAAGATTCAATATTGTGCCAAGTTATTAAATAAAAAATAAAAAAGTGATATACATAGAATGTGCAAGAACCAAAGAAAGACAAAAGTGACTATGCAACTAGCAGCAATTACCATAAGAATAGCAATAGATATAATATAGCAGAAATGGGTAAGAAAAAGACAGGCTCATGCAATGACCACGGGACTAACCCCAAGCCCCACACCACAACTCTGACGCGTTTCGCCTAAAGCGACTTGGTCTAGGTTTTTTTGTTATGCACTTATCTCACAGTGTGGCATTTGATTTATCTACTCAGCATTGGTTTTGGATATTATTAATTGAGTGTATTCCACTGCACCTTTGTCAGCACTAGCACTTTATAGTAGCATAACCAGGCTCTTTGTGCTATCCATTATATATTATATACTACCGTATATACTCGAGTATAAGCAGAGGCCCCTAATTTCACCCCAAAAACCCAGGAAAAGTTATTGACTCGACTATAAGCCTAGGGTGGGAAATACATCATCCCCCCCCATGTCATCATCCCCCCTGTCATCATCCAGACCCCCATCATTAACACCCTCATCATCATCACACTGCCATCATCCCCCCCTTCATCATAACCGCCTGTCATCACCCCCCCCCTTCATCATCACCACCCGTCATCATACCACCCCCCCCCACCCCCCTTCATCATCACCGCTTGTCAATATCCGATTACAGAGGTCTTCAACCTGCGGACCTCCAGATGTTCCAAAACTACAACTCTCAGCATGCTCGGACAGCCATCGGCGCATCGGAGCCGGAATAGTGACGTTGCCTTGACGACGATGCACAGGGACGTTGCTCATGAACGTCCCTGTGCGTCGTAGTCAAGGCAACGTCACTATTCAGGGGCCGGGCCCAAAGCGCGGAGAAGAGGCCCCCCTGGTGAAGATGGACAGCCCCGAACGACTAATCCTCCCCACCAGACTGTCCCTGCAGCACAGATGGCCCGGACCAGCTCACCCTAACGTCCCGCGTAGGGGAGGAGAGTACAAAACTATAAAGGAGGGGGGGGGGTGTGGATGATGCCGAAGACCGCAGTGGTCTTCAACCTACGGACCTCCAGATGTTTCAAAACTACAACTCCCAGCATGCCCCGCATGCTGGGAGTTGTAGTTTTGAAACATCTGGAGGTCTGCAGGTTGAAGACCACTGAGGGCGGAGAGTTCACTCGAGTATAAGCCGAGGGGGGTGTTTTTAGCACGAAAAATCGTGATGAAAAACTCTGCTTATATTCGAGTATATACAGTACTATTTTTTTTATCCTCTGGTCACACAGGATTTTTCACCCCAGTACCCATCTTGTTTTTTATCTTTTTAATGGTATTTATACCCTTAATGAATTGATTCTGTATGCATACTTTTTAATAAATATAATAAAAAAAAATTTTAACCATATATTGCAGTCTGTTTTACTTAATTTTTTTTGGAGTCTCACATTCTTGGTGTGGTTTACACACCTTTAGGTGATATAATTGTTGCTTCCTGTGCTTCCCCTATATTTTATTCTAATTTATTTTAAAGCATACTCGTCAGATCCAACAAAGAAAAACATCTTTTTAATATATCACTGACCATGTACATCTAATTTTTATGTGTTTAGCACCTTAGTCTGAATTCCTTTCAAAGGGAGGGGCGTGGCCTTACTGTGCAGGTCTCCGCCCCCTCCCTCAGTATGCTGTCTGCTCACATCTCCCCTAACATTAGCACAACTACAACTCCCAGCTTGTCCTCACTGACTGTACTCACAATCAAGGAAGTGTGTCCATGACATAAGTGATGCTGCATGGACACAGCAGGGCTAGTATGTGTCCAAGCAGGCGGGGGGGGGGGGGGGGGGGGGCAGTTGTTTAACTGGCTTTTTCAGTATGAAATACTGAAAATTTTCTAATGAAAGCAATTGCAAAACCTATTGGTTATACATGCTTTACAACATATCAAAAGTTTTTGTATCTGACAGTGCCCATTTAATATTGGAGCCTACATATAGGAAAGAAAGGATTTTTTCTGTCGGTATTTACTTGGGAATTCAGATAACGTCCTCAATTCATAATTATGTCCCTTGTAATTGGCTGCCTCTCCTAGATAAGAGTTCCCAAAAGATACCAGTGTGGTGTTGGTTGTTTGTGCCAACCTGATGAAGATGGTTTTGATAAGCTAACTGTTATATGTTTTGCAGAATTTACTGGTGTGGATAGCAATGTCGCAATTATAGAAAATTCAGGGACTCTTTCATCATTAGGTGGGGGGAGGGGTCGTTTGATAGGACTTGTTTTGAAAGTTTGCAACGTTGTAATGCCTTGGGACTGCTAGCATTGCCTAACACCTGGTTGTATTCTATCGCCTCTTAACTTCATTAATTGAGTGGCTGGGCAGGTATTTCTACATTGGCAAATACACAAAATATTGGGGGGGGGGGGGGGGGGAGGCAGAGATTGAAATGGCACAGGGGGGATAAAGGGGGAAATTAAATTGCACAGGGGGGGATAAAGTGACACGGGGTGATAAAGGGGGGACTTAAAATGACAGGAAAAAAATAAGGTATAAAATGGCATGGGGATTAGAGGGGGTGTTGAAATTGCACAAGGGGTGATAATGGGGAGTTTGAAATGGCACAGGGGGATGAAGAGGGGAATAAAATGGCATGAGAAGAAGATCAAGGGGGTAATATGGCACAGGGAGAATCAAGGGGGGAATGATGTGGCACACAGAGGCTTCATGGGGGGAGAAATGAAGTGCATTAGGAGATCAAAAGGGGAAATAAAATGGCACAAAAGTGGGGGAAAAAATGGCACAGGGGGGAATGAAATAGCACAGGGGTTAATGGAGGGGGGGGGGGGCATAGGACCGCATGTGATACGTGGAATTGGCAGTACAACAAAGAATGTCACCAAACTGTGCACGTCTAAAAAGAGTGTCGCCAACATGAAAAGTTTGAAAATCTCTGTCCAAAGCCATTTAATGATGATGTATTTTTTTCTTTTTTAAGTTGGCCAGAGGTCCTTTTTAAAGTAAAAGATGTTGAAATACGTGTTATAAACTGACAAAACTTAAGCATTTTAACAAAAATAGTTTATTGCACCAAAAAAACTGTGAAAGGAATCTTATGCACATATTTTATATCCACATGCTTTACATAGCATTATATTATATACAGTTTTAACAGTTTAAAAGTTGTAACTTTATATTATATAGATATTCCACATTTTATAATAAATTTGCTTAAGGTACATTTCATCTTTCTATAAATAAAAGCACAATAAACATTGTTAATGAAAAACATTACATTGCAATCCACCAAATATCAATCAATATATGCCACAGACTTTCATAACATCACAAACCGCTCAGAAACAAAAAGCCTTCTCTGTAATATCAGAAATCTTAAGCTTTGGTGGAAACAGTAGACTATTTACCGTAACTTAAAAGGAAGTAGTTTCTGAAGTACAGTATATTTGTCAGTGTGAAGAAAATGTTGTCACAGAGTGACTGCAGATGTTCCTTTCGAGAGACAATCATCAGAATATTCATCCCTTGTGATGATAGGGTTACAAGATTAAGATTACCTTTAGATATTTGGAGATTACATTTAAGATTCACAGTGAAAATGTTAATCCATCCAAACTAACCTTCTCCTTAACACATTATTTAGCAACCATAGTACCTATTTTCTGTGAAAATAATGCTTGGTAAAGGATGGTAAAAAAAAAATTATAATATATATATATATACACACACACACACACCGGTATATATATTCCAAAAAACAGGGCCATGTTCTTCCACATTAAAGGGGTTATCCAGGAAAAAACTTTTTTTTACATATCAACTGGCTCCAGAAAGTTAAACAGATTTGTAAATTACTTCTATTAAAAAATCTTAATCCTTTCAGTACTTATGAGCTTCTGAAGTTAAGGTTGTTCTTTTCTGTCTAAGTCCTCTCTGATGACACGTGTATCGGGAACCGCCCAGTTTAGAAGCAAATCTCCATAGCAAACCTCTTCTAAACTGGGCGGTTCCCGAGACACGTGTCATCAGAGAGCACTTAGACAGAAAAGAACAACCTTAACTTCAGAAGCTCATAAGTACTGAAAGGATTAAGATTTTTTAATAGAAGTAATTTACAAATCTTTTTAACTTCCTGGAGCCAGTTGATATATATATAAAAAAAGTTTTTTCCTGGATAACCCCTTTAAAGGAGTATTGTGGTGCTGAAAACTTATCCCCTATCCAAAAGATAGGGGATAAGAGTCTGATCACAGGGGGTCCGACCGCAGAGACCCCCTGTGATCTCCTGCACGGCACCCAGCTGTCCTCATCCATTGAGCAATCTCTGCTCCGTGCAAGGAGATGGTCGACCCCTGCATGAAGCGGTGGTCAACACACTCTCACCATGTATCTCTTTGGGAGAGCCCGAGATACACAAAAACTGTATCTCCTGCTCTCCAATAGAGATACATGGAGTGGGCATGTCTTCCACCACTTTGTGCAGGAGATCTGGGGAGGTTCCAGTGGTCAGACCCCCATGATCAGACACTTATCCCTAGCCTTTGGATAGTGCATAAGTTGTCCTGCACCACAATACTTCTTTAAGACCTTTTTCAATGATCCTGGATACACTATTTAAATTAGGTTCTCCAAGCAAACTGACCATATTGTGATCTTGAAAACTTAGGAGGTAAAATGTGTAACCCAATAAAGCGCTGTTCTCTTCCAAATATAGCAAGTGTTCTTTTGGAAGCTATCTGGTTGGTAAATAATAGTACAGTAGACTACACTATATATTCCACAAGTCTTTATGTAGTAAAAAAAAATAAATTTTTCTTATTAGTAGAGCATCTTTCACAGGCCTCCTTTAAATTGGCGTATACATCAGAATATGGACAACATTTTTGTGACCCACAAACAATGCAGACAATGCCATTTATTGCCTGAAAATACTGTCATATGGGGGCTTGGCTAAATATTTCTATGGCATCCACTCTAAGCCAGAAGAGAGCTTTCTTGTCGGTCTACTGGTAACAGGTAGACTATAAAAACTTATTTTAGTTAGATTTTTTGACAAAAGCAAAAAAAAAAAAAAAAAAGGGTAAAAACTAAAATAATTACCCCTTGCAAGTTGAATAAACCTACAACATGTACAGATTATATATACAGAAGTCAGTTTGTGAATAAGAAGTGCACTACTAACCAAACACCCAGATGTGAAGGGTTGAAAGCATAGGTGTCTTTTTCACATACAATGATGGAATGTTGTATCAAAACTTTCCCAACATTATAAATGAAATAGTCAGTATTTTACTGGCCAGTTAGTTAATTTTTAACATTAAAATAAAAAAATTGTCTAGAATCTCTGGGGATAAAAAAAAAAAAAATATATAGAAAACCACTAATAATTTATACACCACCATTATATCAAGATAAAAGTATAGGATGGATAAACTTCTATTTCGGGTAGCAGCATATAAAGTAATTCTCTAATGCAGTTCTGTTATACGCAGAAGAAAACAAGGTTCACAGAACAATGACAAGGATTTCCTGCAGTATTACTGGAGAAATCTTGCTTATAAAGGTGTTAGTAACAATAACAGAGGTGTATTAGGTAATACCTTTGGATGCCTTTTAATAGCCATAACACGTGCGAAACGCGGCTGTTGCCTTGGTCTACCTGTACACTCCTACTGCACTTCGTCTCCCCCTGTATGCATGTTGTGAGTATACAACTCAAAGAGAAGATTTAGCAATTAATGGTGAGTGATGCTATTCTATTTCTCTATGTGAAGTTATATTGCTGAAGACTCATTGACAGGTGAGCACCTGTTAAGAAGTGACATTGCTCACTCCAGCTAGAAGAGGATATATAGCTTTGATGGACCTGATATGTGTGCTGGGGTTGTGCCAGACATTTATCTTTCACTATATTTGACAATATGAGTGGGTGGCCTTCTTTTCTACGCTATTCACCAAGTGGTCAAAATGACATGTTATCTTAATTCTATAGGTCGGTTTCAGCTTAGGACCTTTATCCATTAACCAGAGTATAGAACCGTCGCAAACAGCTGCTCCTGATCTGAAGAACTCTGCACTGCCATGTAATACCACATTTTTCCTGTAGTGGCTGCAACAGGAGAAACGTGCAGCTACCCACAACTTTCCCTGGTGATAGCTAGGTCAATGGGGGTTTTAGCTGCTTGACCAATAGTAACCGGCTAATTGACAGCAAGGGTTGTCCAGGTAAGACCACAACTTAAAACAAGTAGCATATTAAAAGCCATTATTACCATTGGCAGTCACATATTCCATGTAAACGTCAAAAAAGAGCAAAAATCATTGTCAACTACATTTATGAACTTAACAAGAGACACATTTACACAGCTCATATTCACAATTCATAAGGCCTTGCCAAACATGTAACCACAACAGTTCAGTTTTTTTTCTTCTACATGGCACCAACTGTACGTTATAGTCATGTGTATGGTCCCATTGGACACATTAAACATGTATTTGAGACGTAAACACCACAACTCTCCTTCATAGGAAACTTAACCTCCTGTGCTGTAGGGTTTTTATACACAGAACTAAATACTTTTAGTAGGTTGCCAGCTAAACTCTACAATATTGCCTAAAAGCCTAAGGGCTTTAGCTGCAGCATACCATAAATAAGAAAACCTTTAAAAAAAAAGGTAAAACATTTCAGAACACCTTCATCTTTAATTCTGTGCATTAGTCTTTAAGTAGACATTTTCTGCTCAGTTATTCCTATTATTATATATTGGTATATCATTAAGGAATTGCAGTTCTTTAGTAAAATGGGCACAGGGGGCAGCAAATGTATTTGAAATGCCTATGCGTTCTTTCTTTCAACAATTTCATGTAAAAAAAATAATTAAAGATAGGGTCAAAAGAAACTTGGAATTAAGACTATAAACTACACCGAATCTTTTTTTTCTGCTACAAAAGGCACATAACATATCTGAGATTTACATAGTATACGAGCCATCAGATCCCCATGTGTCCATTAAGGTTTCTTTGACTTTAAACATTTAATTATTAAAAAATGTGCTGTGCTCTTTTATCTGTCAGCAATAGAGATAGAAATGTTTCTCTTAAGAAATAAGAAGCAGGAAACAGAAAATAGTCTATAATGCCTGCTCTTTTCCTTCATTGTCATTAACGTTGAGGTTCTGATCCTGCATTGGAAGCTTTGCACTGGTCACAACCTGTGTGTCAGATAAGGAGTCCTGTAGGTGTTCTTCAGTCCATGAATTCATAGATTCGTGTACCGTTATGGTGTGCTCCTCCATTTGCTTTTGGAGACTGTCCATTTCCTGCCTGGAAAACAAAGATGACAAGATAAATCACCTATAATGCTAGACTATTCCTTTATATGGCTATATACTGGCTTACAAATTACAGTCTACTAAGTGCATATCAATTTAAAATCCCAGTTAGCACATAGCATACTTTGAAGTGTTACAGCATGTAACATGAACAATTCTTTGTTTCTTTTAAGAGTAATTAGCTTTTCTTCTTAGAAGAAAAATGGCTGTATTACCACTAATGGCTGAACTACCACTGTTTGTACAAAATTATAGTAGGAGGGCTTAGGTGATGACCTTTCCTAGTGCACATTCATGAACAGGAAAGAAGTGGCAGCAAAAAATAGGTAGCTCACATCACAAAATTATTTTTCCCTGACATATTTCTAACCTTAGTTGCTAGAATCAGAAAACACTTTTTAGCCATTCATAATTAGACAATTTCAAGAATGTTAAGTGGCTGGAAGGTCATGGTCTTAATTAATTTAGTGGTTTAATAGTTTCTGATTTGGGGCTGGCGGTGATGGTGGGGGGGGGGGGGGGGTTAAGGGGACCGGGTGTGGGGTAGAGCGGATAGGGAGTCAGTGAAGTGGAGAGATTCGCATAAATTATGCGGGTCAAGAAGGGAAGTGGAGTAGGGGAGTTGGGAGGAGTAGGGGGGGTGGGAGAGGGGATAAGCTCTTTTTTCCATGCGCCTTGGCAGCCTCTTTTTTGGGGAAGACGTGTACTAGAATGTAAGAATGTAAAGAATAAATGTCTGGTAGGAAAGAAAGCAGGTTAATAATGTGGAATGTACGGGGGATTAGGGATAGACGAAAACAGGTGGCAGTATTTGATAGGCTGAACAACTATCTTCCGACAATTGTCGGTATAACCGAGACTCATCTAACAAAGGACACGGTGGGTTTGCTCACTAGAAAATGGGCAAAGGAGACATTTCATTCTACATTCTCCAACTACTCCTCCGGGGTCTCGGTACTTATACATAAGGGGATTGATAGTCAGGTAGTAAGGACTGCCATTGATGAAAGAGGGAGATATGTTTTTCTACAAACTGTCTGGGAAGGAAAGAAAACAGTTCTGGCATTTGTGTATATCCCCCCACCATTCGTAGCTGAAGTCTTTGAGAAATTTGTAGAGTTTATTAAAGATCTTGACAAGTTTTACCTTTATATATTGGGAGATTTAAATGGAGTGATGGATAGGGAATTGGATTGGCAGGGAAAGGAAACTTCAAACAGAGAAACAGCACTTAAAAAATGGTGACAAGAGATAGGCTGGCAGGATGCGTGGCGATTATTACACCCGCAGGAGAAAGTATATTCATGCTTTAAAACAGCATCAAGAATAGATTATGTACTGGTGAATGAGGATGCAATGGGGGAAATTAGATAAATAACATATATGAGCCTAGATGCCTGTCCGATCACGCTATGATAGTATGCTCTTTGTATAATAAGGAAAAAGATTTAAGAACTGGGAGGAGTATGTATATTAATCCACACTGGCTGACTATAGATGAAGTGGTAATAGGAGTAAAAGAGGAGATTGTGACTTTTTGGGAAATTAATAAAAGGTCTGTAGATATCCTGATTGTTTGGGATACCCTAAAATGCTATCTTAGGGGAATACTTTGCAGAAACATTGCTAGATTTTTTAAAAAAATGTAAATTAAAAGAGTCTGAATTAATAGAAAAGATTTAAAAAAAATGGAGTTTTAATATGGGAGTAATCCTATAAAGGGAAAACTGGGAAAAATTGGTGGAAATACAGGAAGTATATCAGAAAATGGTTATGGAAAAAGCCCAACACACAATCTTTTTTAGGGACCAAAAATCCTATGCAGAAACAGGAAAACCGAATAAAATTCTTACAGGCATGATTAAATCACAAAACAATAATAGAAATATTTTAGCTTTAAAAAATAGTATGGGTGTAGAAGTGAGAGACCCCCTTGAGATTGAAAACATAGTGGTGACATATTACCAACATTTATCTACTAAAGAATCACAGGGAGAAGAGAGTATGATTGAAGAATATCTTAAAAAGCTTGAATTGCCCGTATTGAAGGAAGAAGAAAAAATAGAGATGGATAGGGATGTCGGTCTGGAAGAGCTCAGAAATGCGTTAAAATCCTTCTCACGAAACTCAGCACCAGGATCGGACGGGATGGTATTTGAAATATATAGAGTTTTTGGGGACCCACTACTCACATTATTGCTTGAAGTTTTTAATGAATCCTTAGTGAGAGGCGTAATGCCACAATCAATGTTGGAAGCAATAATTACTCTAATCCCAAAAAAAGGAAAAAATTGTTGTGACATTGGCTCTTTCAGGCCGATATCCCTTTTAAACACAGACCAAAAAATCTACGCCAAAGTCTGGGTCAACCGCCTCCAGAGGTTGATTGGAAGACTGGTGGGGGAAGAACAAAACGGGTTTGTCCCAGATAGAAATATATATAATAATATTAGAAGAGTTTACTTAAACATGAAATCCCCAAGAGGGAAGGGGATCCACTCCATCCTGTCGTTAGATGCCCAGAAAGCATTTGACAGGGTGGATTGGGGGTTCCTCTTTAAGGTAATACAGTCCATGAATTTGGGGGAAACATTTTTAAGAGTGGTTAAAATGCTATACAATGGGCCAACGGAAAAAATTTATATAAATAATAAAATCACTAGGAGTAAAGTTATAATGCAAAGAGGAAGGAGGCAGGGATGTCCCCTATCTCCCATGTTATTTGCTTTATTTATTGAACCCCTGGCACAGAAAATTAGGAAATCAAAGGGCTTTGAAGGTTTTGGTATAAAAGGGAAGGAGGAAAAATATTATTATACGCAGATGATATTCTGTTATTCATAAAAGATCCGGAAAAAGAAAATGTTGGAGGTGATTAATATGCTAGAAGAATTTGGGCGGTTTTCGGGATTTAGGATAAATAAGGGTAAGTCTGGATTACTGTTATTAGAAGAGGGGAGCAAGGTAAACATAGCAGGAATTCCCACTGTACAAAAGAGTGGAAATATTGAGTATCTGGGGGTTAAAATTTCTAGTAATATCGCAGACTATACACACTTAAACCTAAGTCCCTTAAAAAATAAAATTAGAGATAAAGTTACAGTTTGGAATAAATTACCCGTTAATATGGCAGATAGGATATTACTTACAAAAATGATACTGCTCCCAATATGTCTACATATAATTAGAGCTGCCCCAATTTGGATTAACAATACATTTTTCAAGAAATTACAAAAAGAAATTAACGACCTAGTATGGGGACGAAAACACCCGTATGAAATCAGAAATGTTAAGTCCATCTATAAAGGAAGAAGGAATGGGTATCCCTATGTTAAAATGGTATTCGATAGCTGCACAAATAGAGTTTATGGTTAAAGAAGTAGAAGTTTTAAAAAAAATTCTTCAATATGGAGGAACTCACGGGGGTGAGTACCGTATTTATCGGGGTATACCACGCACCGGCCTATAACACGCACCCTCATTTTACCAAGGATATTTGGGTAAAAAATGTTTTTTACCCAAATATCCATGGTAAAATGAGGGTGCGTGTGTGCGCGTGTATACCCTGATATACCCCCAGGAAAGGCAGGGGGAGAGAGGCCGTCGCTGCCCGCTTCTCTCCCCCTGCCTTTCCTGGGGTCTAGAGCGCTGCTGCCGGCCCTTCTCACCCCCTGGTTATCGGCGCCGCTGCCCGTTCTGTCCCCCTGACTATCGGTGCCGGCGCCGATAGCCAGGGGGAGAGAAGCGGCGCCAACAGCCAGGGGGAGAGAAGGGGCAGCGGCACCCATTGCCGGCGCCGCTGCCCCGTTGCCTCCCCCCATCCCCGGTGGCATAATTACCTGAGTCGGGTTCGCGCTGCTGCAGGCCTCCGTCGTGCGTCCCCAGCGTCGTTGCTATGCACGGCGCGGCGCACTGACGTCATGCGCCGCGCCGTTCAGCGCATAGCAACGACGCCGGGGACGCACGCCGGAGGCCTGGAGCAGCACGGACCCGACTCAGGTAATTATGCCACCGGGGATGGGGGGAGGCAACGGGGCAGCGGCGCCGGCAATGGGTGCCGCTGCCCCTTCTCTCCCCCTGGCTGTCGGCGCCGCTTCTCTCCCCCTGGCTATCGGCGCCGGCACCGATAGTCAGGGGGACAGAACGGGCAGCGGTGCCGATAACCAGGGGGTGAGAAGGGCCGACAGCAGCGCTCTAGACCCCAGGAAAGGCAGGGGGAGAGAAGCGGGCAGCGACGGCCTCTCTCCCCCTGCCTTTCCTGGGGGTGTATCGGCGTATAACACGCACACAGACTTTAGGCTAAAAATTTTAGCCTAAAAAGTGCGTGTTATACGCCGATAAATACGGTATATTTGAATTAGTTGAAAATGGTAGTTTAAAAGGTGTAGATCACAGTAGAAAACACATTATGAGATTATTTAATAAAACCTGGGAAAGTATGAGGAAAATATTGAGGATAAGGGGAAGTTTAATTTACACTAAGATATGGGGAAATGTGAATTTCCCAGAATTATACAAGTTACGAGGTTATGTGAATTGGGAAAGATATGGTATTAGTACACTGAGGAATTTAGTTATAAATAATTCACTAATTGAGTGGGAAACACTGGTGGAGAATTATAAGATTAAGAAAAATATATATTTTTTTAATATATTCAAGTATGTAAGGCATGGGAAAAAGATAGGAACAATCCTAGGTGGGAAACAGAATCACATGTATTGATGGACTTCATTTTTAATTTTTAAAGGGACTCCAAAAAAATTATTGGGAAGATATACAGAGGATTGGTAAAATCGGTATTAAACTGTGGTGGAACAAAGAGAAAAGATAAATGGGCTTTGGAGATTGGTCCTATTAGTAAAAAAGACTGGGAAGACGTTTTTTATAACATTAACGTTAGCTCAATAAATCGGAATCATAAAATTTCACCGATTAAACTAATAGAGACTCCCGTACACCCCAAAATTTCTACATAGTATAGGCAAAAGGATGGAGGCAGACTGCCCAAAATGCAAAGGCGGAGAAGCTGACCTAATTCATATGGTTTGGGACTGCCCGAGAATACAGATGGTATGGACAGAAATGTATAATAAAATAGAGCAAAGGCTGGGGGTTAAATTAGAATATAATGCCAGAACTGCAATATTGGGATTGGGCTTTAGTCAATGTAAGCATAAACAATTAATTAACAAGTTGTTAGGTATAACAAAAATATGTATCCTTAGAAAATGGTTTTCCCCCAATAGTACTACAATAAAATCTTTCGAATTGATAAGTAGTAAAGGAACAAAGAAAGGAAAGAAGATAGAGTTAGAATGGAGAGAATGGGAGAGGTAGCCGATGCGTTTGGAACAGAGGGCTTATCGGGGGGAGAGTAGGGAGTGTGATATTGGTATTGTAAATGTCCTTTTTATTGTATGTGTTTGTCTTGATATAACTGATGTCAATTGCTGAAAGAAAAAAAAAAAAAAAGAATGCCATTCTATTGTGCCCCTTAAAACCAATACATTATTATTACTTTAGTTGGCGAAGACAGGTGTTTAAGTTTTTCAGAGGCTCTCTGCTGATCGTTGTAGGCTTTAGTAGCTCTTCTAGCAGCGAAGCTGGCACAGGGCAGTCTGGAATCTTAACTGGAGTCGCAGGGTTGGATGAAGTGATGTCTCCTTTAAACTCCTTCCTCTGGAGGCGAAAGAAAGAAATGTACATTAACCAGAAAGCAAAAAGGCACACGTTCATTAGAAAACATGCTTCTAGCAACACTGATAATCCAAAGAGTTATTTCATGTATGTGTTCTTTTAACTCTACATATTCACAGCTTGAAGGGGTACTCCGCCCCTAGTATCTTATCCCCTATCCAAAGGATAGGTGATAAGATGTCTGATCGCAGGGGTCCCGCCGATGGGGACCCCCGGGATCTCGGTTGCAACACCCCGCTATCATTACTGCACAGAGCAAACTCACTCTGTGCATAATGATGGCGATACAGGGGCCAGAGCATCGTGATGTCACGGCCTGCCCTCTCCATACAAGTCTATGGGAGGGGTGTGGCGGCCATCACGCCCCCTCCCATAGACTTGCATTAAGGGGGCAGGCAGTGACAACAAGAGGGGCGGAGCAGTGACGTCACAATGCTCCGGCCCCTGTATCGCCCGTCATTACGCACAGAGCGAGTGGCCGAACCCCGGCGATCTGACATCTTATCCCCTATCCTTTGGATAGGTAATTAGATGCTAGGGGCGGAGTACCCCTTTAAGTAAGTATGACAGCTTAGTAATAAGCACAATTCACTTAAAGGGTCAGGATTGCCTTTGCTGTAGATTAGAAATTCACAATCCACAGTAAATGACCAATATTAATATATCAGTTTTTTTTTGTACAACTGTTATTTTACCTATTATATACACATAATAAAAAGGTAGCCACGTATGATTTCCTATGTGGCCCATTAATTGGACCATTACGACTATTAAAGGGGTATTCCAGGAAAAAACTTTTTTTTTTATATATATCAACTGGCTCCAGAAAGTTAAACAGATTTGTAAATTACTTCTGTTAAAAAATCTTAATCCTTTCAGTACTTATGAGCTTCTGAAGTTAAGGTTGTTCTTTTCTGTCTAAATCCCCTCTGATGACACGTGTCTCGGGAAACGCCCAGTTTAGAAGCAAATCCCCATAGCAAACCTCTTCTAAACTGGGCGTTTCCCGAGACAGGTGTCATCAGAGAGGATTTAGGCTGGGTTCACACCACGTTTCGTTAAATACGGTTCCCGTATATGGCTGGGAGGAGGGGGGTCAACCACATTTTTGCCTGCGGTCGGGAAACCGCATATGTCCGAAAACAAAGCCGACCGGTCGGCTCATAGACATGCATTAAATACGGTTCGCGAATATGGCTGAGTGTGGGCGCCGCGATTAAGCACCGCCCCCCCCTCCTCCTCCCAGCCGTATACGGGAACTGTATTTAACAAAACGTGGTGTGAACCCAGCCTTAGACAGAAAAGAACAACCTTAACTTCAGAAGCTCATAAGTACTGAAAGGATTAAGATTTTTTAATAGAAGTAATTTACAAATCTGTTTAACTTTCTGGAGCCAGTTGATATATATAAAAACGTTTTTTCCTGGAATACCCCTTTAAGTACTTCACATGATCAGAAGATCTCAACAGTGCACAAGCTTTCAGACATGTTGAAAGACAACCCATCCTCTCACTGTCTAGATGTACTGATAAGGCACATACTGATTTCACACATTTGTAGCATACATTTTCTCTTTTCCCTGTACATTTTTTCTCTGGAAATATGCTGGCACATACAGCAAACATATTCATAGAGCCCCAATCACCATGCATGCCATTTATGCCTGCTTGTAAGTGGTTTATTTTGTGGTATCCATTTATTTGCTGGATGGAATGGTGCCAACCTCTGTGCTATTCTTTAAAGCAAGATTCAGTAAAGGTAGAATGAGGACTTCGATCATGACAATGACCGATGTCCCCCATGGTATGAGGTCCCTGTGCTGTTTCACTGCTTCCACTAGACTGTGCCGGCAGTGTGTTGTAGGTTCAACTTGGCTTTGGGTACTATGACTCATATATATGGCTGAAATTCCCGGTTTTACACACGTTTTGGGTTCAGGTACTAGATCTCAAAGGTTCAGGCTTTGCCACGTACTCCACAGGTGTTACTGCTGTCTATGATACCGGAATGGGTGAAGGATCTGAAGAGAGGACTGGTGTGTCTCCTGCTGGCGGAGGCATGCAGAGTCATCCCGAGGAGGTGGAAATCCGTCTTCCCTCCTACAATCACTGATTGGCTTAGAGAGGTGATCTTTATTTATGGAATGGAGGAGTGTATGGCTGCGTGTGGGACTGGTCCTGCTTGGTTCTCTGCCTGCTGGCTACCATGGATGGAGTTTCTTGAAACTCGGATGGAGTTTCTTGAAACTCAGGAATAGCTCCCTTTTCTTAGCATCCTAGGTACTGGGTCCTGTGCCTTGCTTTTGTGTGCTGCTTTAAAAAAAAAAAAAAAAAAAAAAAAAAAAAAAACGGTGCCATCATGATGGACTGAAAATCGGATTACAGTAAGTCCTAATTCTACCTTTTCCTCAGATCTTCCACATGACAGCACCACCAGAGACATACCAAATATTTAAAGTGGTACTCCGGCGCTAAGACATCTTATCCTCTATCCAAAGGATAGGGGATAAGATGCCTGATCGCGGGGTTCCCGTCGTTGGGGACCCCCGTGATGTTGCACGCAGTACCCCGTTACAATCAGTTCCCGGAGCATGTTCGCTCGGGGGTCTGATTACTGGCGATCACGGGGCCGGAACATTGTGACGTCACGACTCTGCCCCCCTGTGCCGTCATGCCCCCTCCCATAGACTTGCATAGCGGGGGGTGATGTCACACAGGGGCGGAGTCGTAAGGTCACGATACTCCGGCCTCGTGGTCGCCACCCGGCTGTTTGTGAGCTGGCTGCAGCTCAAACAGGTGGGTGGCGAATACAAGATTGCGGGGGTCCCCAGCCGCGGAGTACCCCTTTAATTTACAAAATACCTGTAGGTATACCTGCCCAGGTCCACAAATTGATGATTCATGTAGTCTGCTTCAGTATTGCCCTTCCCCCTTAGGTGAACTGAAAAGATACTCTGTTTTTGTGCCCAAAGAAATATCTTATCTGTCATTTTTTGATGCAGTCTGTGTCTTGTTTCGCCTTATAAAGGCTACAGTTGTGGAATTATCTGGATAAATATTGCCATGCTGCTGATTTGTGAAAGTTCTCACAGCCTTAAAATAAACCTTTTAACTCTTGAAAAACCCATATTTGGGTTTCTTCTGTAGACACAAAATTGTCTTCTTAACATGCAAAACCAAGAATTTGTGAGACCAGGCCCCTAACAAAAAAAAAAAAAAAATCTTAATTTCCTTTAGTCTCAGAAAGGATAACACTTCTACCATAACTTTGGTAAATGTCTTTGGTGCTTAAGAAATGCAGAATGGTAGTAATTTGCACCAGTAATGTAAGTTCAGATAATTGTGACAAACTTTGGAAGGGCCAAATAGATGGCAAGATGAAAGTCAGCAACCTTTAAATCCAGATTTGCCATCCAAGCTCCCTTGGGAATTAAAGGAATAGCAGTTTTTAGGGTCTCCATACTGAACAGTTTGTAAAGAATAAATCAGTTCAGATAGGTCAACTTTATTTTAGTACTGAAGAACCAGTTTGGCTTATGGACAAGAATAGTGTCCTTGTTATTTTCCTTTCAAAGAAATTTTGATAATGGCCCCCCAAGGCTCACACAGAGGTTCAGCCTATCACCGGCTCAGGCGGGACATCGTTGCAACCGGCTCCGTGTGACGTGCTAACAGGAAGTAAGAAGCAAACAGCCCGGCGACCGAACACCTGTACCGAAGCTCCGGGGGCGGGTTGGCAGGTAAGAGAAAGTTTTTTTTTTTTTTTTTTTGCAGCCCAGACCGGATAAAATAAGAAAAGTGTGTGCCGGACTACTCCTTTAATTGTATTCTGGTGTATTTCTTCTAAAGCTCTGTGATACCTCTATGAAATAGAGGAGAAATTATTAGGCCTATACAGAAGAAATATATGTATTGGGTGAGCATGTCAAATTGTCTGGGGCTGGCTGTTTATTCATTCATTCATTCGTTATTATTCTTATTTTTTTATATATATATCCAACCTTTTTAGTCCGGCTTTGACGAAGATCCAGTTTTAATTGCTGATTCTGTTGTAACAATGTCTTCATGCTGTTTTTGAGCTCAGTCACTTTTGTCTGCAGCATGAACTTATCCTTTTGAGTCATGGTCAGATCTTCTCGTACAACCTCAAGTTCATCTTTCAGATTCTGTAGAGTTAAAAAAGGACAGAGTTACAAATCAACAACAATTTATTATGACAAATCAAATGATTGCTTTGTGACCCACTGATCCAAGATGTACTCAACCAGTTGATACTGGTAAAAACTGCTCATGCCACAATATCAAAGTTTTTCTTATGACAGTAAATAATGGCATATAGCTAGGTATAGCAACTTTTATTGATCTCATGATTCCCAGTCCCCCATTGTACAGGGAATGGCAACACAGCCTCTTTAACGTGAAGGGTGCAGTGTTGCAAAGGAAAAGTCAAACTGACCTCAGTCCCTTCATTCTCAGCCTTGGCAGGAGTCCCCGACGTCACACATCTACTGAATGTTAGGGCATATTTAACCCCTAGAGAATGCAAACCTATGAAGTGCACTTAGGAGCTTAGCACGCTTTATATAGGTTGGTATCAGCTACTACCAGCAGCTGGGACCCATTGCTAATACTGGACATCACCGATCCTAGTGATGTCCGGCATTAACTCTTTAGACACTAGGATCCAAGTTGATTGTGGCAACTCAGCACCTCCCACTTTAGGGGAATTTAAATCTAAAAGTCATTAGACTAGAAAGAGGAGTATATCTGGAACAGAAATGCATTTTTTTTTTTATTGAAGCAAATTTGGGGGAGATAGGTGGACACCCAGGGGTTGCCTAATGCTGCTCTCCTGCAGGTATGTAGAAGCTCACTCCAGAAGCTGGCCAATCTTAATGGCCACTGAATCACTACGAAAATCATATTGATTATGGGGGCGGAAGTTCTACATTATTATATGCTTCTGGTTCTGCGACTTGCTCCTGTAGATACTATGTACCATTTAACTAAATATGCTCTCTCTCTCCCTGGGTACCTTGATAATATCCCTATCTGTAAATACTACCCTGTGCACCTCTTTTGTGCTTTCTGTTTCTTGGTTGAGGCTGGGTCTCTATGTCCATTAGTGTGTAATATTCAGCACATCTTTCTTTCTATTCAATGTCTATTAGCCAGTGCCCCACTGGAGATCCCCTGAGTACATGATAGATGTCATATTGTTGTTGTTTATCTGGACTTTTCTGAGGCATTTGATACTGTGCCACACAAAAGGTTAGTACATAAAATGAGGATGCTGGGACTGGAGGAGGATATATGTAAATGGTTTGGTTTTACTTTGGTTGGGTGACAGTTACTAATGGAGCACCGCAGTGGTCATTACTGGGCCCACTTCTTTTCAATATCTTTATTAATGACCCTGTAGAGGGATTACAGAGTAGAATCTCTATATACGCAGATGACACTAAACTGGGTATGGTGATCACCACAGAGGAGGATAATATTACAGAGGGATCTGGGGAAGCTGGAGGCTTGGGCACAAACATGGAAAATGAAATTTACTGTGGATAAATGTAAAGTTATGCACAAAATGTAAAATTGTGTGCTAAATAATATGACATTAGGTAAAACTAGTACAGAAAAGGACTTGGAAGTACTGGTGGACAGTAAACTTAACTTTAGTGATCAGTGCCAGGCAAGGGCTGTCAAGGCTAACAGAGTCATAGGATGTATCAAGAGAGGCATAGAGGCTCGAGACAAGAATGGTGTCCTAGCCATCATTCCCCCTCCCATAGACATTAATGGAGGGGGCGTGGCGTTCCGAACACTGCTGCCACGCCCCCTTCCCATAGACTTTGGTAGAGGGGGCGGGCGTGACGTCACAAGGGGGCGGGCGAGACGTCACGCCCGGCGGCCGCGAACACGGAAGCCCGCACACAGCATTCGGAGTAATGAACTTCCAGATGCTGTGAGCGGACCTCCGAACTGCAGGGCAGCGCACAACCCCTTTAAGGATCACAGGTTTTCTAATTTTTGCACTTTCATTTTTTCCTCCTCACCTTCTAAAAATCATAGCACTTTCAATTTTCCACCCACAGACCCATTTGAGGGCTTGTTTTTTTGTGCCACCAATTTTACTTTGTAATACCATCATTCATTTCGCCACAAAATCTACGGCAAAACCAGACAAAAAATATTTGTGGGGCAAAATAAAAAAAATATAAAACACACTATTTTGAAAATTTTGGGGGCTTCAGATTCTACACAGTGCACTTTTCAGTAAAAAATAAACCTTATCTTTATTCTGTAGGTCCATACAGTCACAAGGATACTTAAAGTAATATAGGTTTTATTTTATTTTACTACTAAAATTATAATTACCTGCACCAAAATTAGCATGTTTAAAAATGTCATCTTCTGACCCCTATAACTTTTTTATTTTTACGTATCCGGGGATGTATGGGGCTCATTTTGTGCGCTATGATCTTAAGTTATTTGTATAATTTTTGATTACTTTTTAGTTGCTTTTTAGGGTATAAAAAATGACCAAAAATACACAATTTTGTACTTTGGAATTTTTTTTTTACGCATACGCCATTGACCATGTGGTTTAACATGATATTTTTATAGTTCGGACATTTATGCACGCGACGATACCACATATGTTTATTTTTATTATGTTTACATATTTTTTATATGGAATTTGGGAAAAGGGGGGCGATTTAAACTTTTAGTATTGAAGGGGTTAATTCACATTTTATTTTGTAAAATTTTTTTACTTTTTTTTTTTACACCATTTTTTTGTCCCCATAGGGAACTACTACATGCAATCAAAAGATTGCATACACTGTTCAATGCTATGCCATAGCATAGCATTGGTCAGTGTTACCTGCGCTCGATTGCTCCAATCTGGTGAGCCAGGATCATCGCAGAAGGGATCAGACAGCAAGGAGGAAGGTAGGGGCCCTCCCGTCATCCTGTAAGCTGATTGGGACACCGCGGTGATCCCGATCAGCCCGACTGAGCTGCCGTGAATGCTTCTTTTAATTACATTTTAGATGCAGTGATCAACTTTGATTGCCGCGTCTAAGGGGTTAATGCCAGGCATCAACGCGATCGGTGATGTCCGGCATTAGACACGGGTCCCGGCCGTGGATACCCGCCAGGACCACCCTGCTATGACGTGGGGTAAGCCCGTGACCCCGCGTCATACAAGGGGATCGGGAACAGAGCTTACAGGTACGCCTTTGGTCTCCAAGAGGTTAAACACAAAAGAAATTTGGAAAAATATATATATAGCATACCTGCAGCAATGTCTGAACATTCTCCAGTTCTCTTTGGTTGAGCTGCTCAGTCATATCCAACTGTTGCTTCAGGGATTGAACCTCACGCTCCTTCTGTTCTACCTCCCACTTTAGATCTTCAACCTGGAGAAAATAAACACATCATCTACTGAATGTGCAAAGGCATCTGCAAGCAAACAACCCTAAGACAAAGTTCGCAATACAGAATTTCCAGATGGAATTTCTGCTGAAGATCCCACGGGCATCGCTAGGGATCGCAGGGACTGCATTGCCGTCCTCATAGATGGATACACTCTGAATGCATTGCAGTCTCTGGGGACAGCAATGCAGTCCGAGTGGTCCTAGCACCACCAACAGCATCTCCGATGGAAATTCGGTCGAGAGATTCCACAGTGTGAACCCAGCCTAAAAGCATAAGGAAAGGTAAGTTTGTCAGAGAAGGGGGGAGATGTTCGAGTGCTGTATGCGGGTCTCTTCGGTGCTCCCATGAAAATGAATGCACATGATCCTCACAAAGAGCCGGGGTCCCATTCTGGGGATCGGAGGGCGTCCCAGCAGTCGGACCCCACGCAATCAGCTACTTAGTTTTCACTGTACAACCCCTTTAATAATATTTTATCTGCTGAAAAAATTATAAATCATAGTCCAGCAATGTGTGCTATTGGATTACCTGTCTCTGTTCCTTCCCAGAATATATATTTTCAGACAAACATGTTATTGTAAACCATAAACAATATTACTGACAATAGATACATACAAGTTTATTTAAAGAGTTTCCTGCACTTGTTAGAAGGGGCCCTTGAATTTATTGTGGGGTATTCCCTTAATAGGAACCTAAAAATGGTACCTGGAAGGGTCACTGCTGCGTGTATGTGAATATACAGATTCAAATATTTAGTGACACAGGCCTACGTATGTCACTTACAGATGACAGCCTGCATTGCTATACAATGGCCTAAACAGATTTGGGCCAAAGGAACTTTAGTTTCTAGAAGGATTTCAATTTAACCCCTTAAGGACCAAGCATTTTTCTGTTTTTACACTTTCGTTTTTTCCTCCTTACCTTTTAAAAATCATAACCCTTTCAATTTTGCACTTAAAAATCCATATGATGCGATCGCCGCATGTCGGCTATTAACGCCGGCCCCCAGCTACAGGAATCAGCTGGGGGCTGGCCGGTATGACGCGGGCTCGAGTCGGGAGCCCGCGTCATACCCCGGTAACGGCCATTGGACAAGTATAGACGTCCATGGTCGTTATCGGGTTAAGACCAAAAATTCTTCAATTTCTCATTACCTCTTGATTAACTTGTGGCTTCTTAGCCAGCTGATCATCTAGTTCCTTCTGGAGTAGTACCAACTGAGAACGTGCGTCAGCCAACTCCTGCTGAAACTGTGACAGCTCCTGAGAATACTTCTCATCCTGAGACCTGCAAAATGAAACAGACAACACCATAATGATGTTCAGACATATAGATTTGCAATAGTGAATTGTGAAACAAGAAGTACTAGATACAGCTTAAATATTCCACCTAGCTTTAGGGTAGAGTCACACACAACGGATCCGCAGCGTATTTTACGCTACAGATCCGCTGGTGACCCGACCCATTTTGTGCCTCCAACTGTTGCCACCCCCCATTCCCCACGCTTCGCCCCGCCCCTGGCTTGCTCGGGGACTCGCAGGCCCCCTGTGTGTCTGCTCGTAGTGGCAGATTGCCTCTGCGAGCAGGCCAGGGGCGGGGTGAGGAGGGAGAATGGAAGTGGCAACAGCTGAAGGCACAAAATGGGTCGGGTCACCGGCGGATCTCCAGCGTAAAATACGCTGCGGATCCGTTACATGTAACCCTACCCTTAGACTGTAAAAGTAAATAAAAAAAAATAAAAACTAGCTTACTCATAACAATTTACTTGGATTATATAAGATTTTAGCAAAAGTAGGCTCTCTCTTAGTACTTACTGCAGTTTTTGAGCTTCAGCTTGAAGTGCCTGAATCATCTGCTCCTTTGTCTGAAGTTCTTTCTTGACCTCACTAAGTTCGAGTGCTGCAGCCCTATAGTGCCTCCGGTTGTGTGCCCCCTCTGCCTTGGCAGTAGCAACCTGTGGATAGATAAATGTGTTTAAAGTGAATAGGCATAATAACAAATATACTTTCCCTAGTGAGTCTCAGGAGTCTAACAACTGATTTTCAACCCCTTGGGGGTTTTCCCCTGCGAGAAAAGCCCTCAACTAAAGACCCCCCCAGTGCACGAAATAGCTATAACCCTGTGGTGTCCCCCTCATCTCCCCATGCTGTAATCCGTTGGTAGCACGAATAAATCCCACTGATCCCTGCAGTCTGGTGAGTGCCGTCTTTCTGCTTTTCATGAACGTTATTATTCAATTTCTCCGGACTGAGCACCCCGTCTATGGGGTCACGTGAACTGTCTTGCACCTGCATACATCTGTTCCATTTGCTCGGAATTTTGTGGTGGCTGTGCCGAAGCGCTCTTTCTATTTGTTGCATCTAGTCATTAATGTTCCTGTGTATATATTGTTGGGAACGTATGTACTGAATACTCAGAGCATGAGTAGTACCTTATGGTTTAATTGATGTTTGTTTTTCCCTACTACATCGGGGCTAACTGTATTCTATTCCGATTAAGGTTTGTGTTATTTAAGAACAAATATTCTAGTTCTACGTGATTTGAAATATCCTTCATCACCGACCCCTGACTACGTCCATATGTATAATTAACAACATAGGACAGAAACACGTAGGGATTGTGTGCTGATGAGTTGTTTTCTTATTTTCACTTGGTCTGTATTTATCTTTTTAAAATGCATATTTTGTATGAGTTCTTGAATTAATCATACAACTACTAGTCTTTGAGATTGAGATGTCATCATCCATGAGAGTATAATTAATACCCCTTACGCATGAAATATTTATTTCCCAATGTAGATTCATATTTGGGGTATACACATTTCCAAGGCATCTGACATTCTAGAAAAGCTCCCTTATAACACAGCTGCACAAAAAACTACATTGATTTATTCATGCTACATATGTATCAATCCCATTAAATACCAGTATTCTCAAAGAAACTTCGCAGGCACATTTTGGTATCGGTCACTAACTTGTTATACCTTTGTGGCTAAGAGCTTATGCTTTACCTGCTCAGACAGACTGGTGACCTTTGCTTTTTCTTTTTCCAAAGCATCTTGCAGACTCTGAACTAGCTCTCTCATGTGTCTATCTTCCTCTTCTTTACGTTTCAACACTGCTTGAACCTGTTGAACAAATATGAACTATAACACATCTAGAAGAAAATAAGTTCAGCAGAATGACCATATATACCCCGCTAATTAGTACCATCTCATTCTGATCAGAATTAGATTTAAAGTGCACCTGTCGTTTCATTTAACTTTTCGGGATAATGGTTGTGTGAGTACATTAGAGGTAACACCATCTCTGGCCATTATATAACTTGTATCTGGCATTGTCCAGGTTTCTGCTGAACAGACACCATCTCTCATTTTCTTTTGTTCCTGAGCTAGTGGGTGGAGCCAAGTCTCTATGAGGTCTCCCATGCACTATGGGGGAAATGTATTAAAACCTGTGCAGAGAAAAAGCTGACAAGTTGACCATCGCAGCCAATCAGATTTCATTTAAAAAAAAAAAAAGGCCTCTGAACAATGAAAAGGAGATTTTTTGTACTCACTGTAAAACTTCTTTCTCGTAGCCTTCATTGGGGGACACCTATACTGATGGGTATATGCTCTTGCCACTAGGAGGCGCTGACACTAGGAAAGAAAAGTCGGCTCCTTACCCGCCCACTGGATGTGAGGTAATCAGTTTTGTCACAAAGCAGTAGGAGAAGCGAGAAGCCAACAAAGAAATATGTCCTAAGGACCCTAGAAAAGAATCCTGAAAATAATCCAATAACTGGAAAGGAAAAAAAATGATTTAACGAAATGTATATATTTTTTTATAACAAAATTTTAATTCATTTTTAAACAGGGATCAATTTACGTGTGTGGGAAGGGCACTAAAAATGTAGCCGACAATAATAAAAATGTAGTGTGTGTGTGTTTTTCACTTTTTTTTTCTCTATTTTTTATATTTTTTAGGTAGTACTACTACTCCCAGCATGGACCACTGTTCCATGATGGGAGTATTAGTTCCTGTACTAATAAACAGATCGCCCCAGGTGTCACTCCTGACACCCGATGCGATCATCTATAAATATAGCAGAGATGCAGAGTGGCTCTATACAGCACTCGCATCTCTGCACTATAGTCTGGGCCGGCCAGTGAGGTGAATAGAAATTCACCTCACTCATTCATATTTTCCGTCCAGAGAGGGGATTGGCCGGATGGTGGCAGGCAATCCCCGCTCTCAGCGGGAAATATGAATGAGTGAGTGAGTGGCCGGCTGGAGTATAGTGCAGAGATGCGAGCGCAGGAGAAAGCTGCTCCACATCTCAGGGATGAAGGACAATCGCAGCGGGTGTCAGGAGTGACACCTGCTATGATCTGTCCTTAACTGCAGGTACTACTACTTCCAAAATGGAGCACACACTGTTCCATGCTGGGAGCTGTAGTACCTGCATTAAAGGGGTACTCCGCCCCTAGACATCTTATCCCCTATCCAAAGGATAGGGGATAAGATGTCTGAACACTGGGTTCCCGCTCCTGGGGACCCCCAGGATCTCAGCTGCAGCACCCCGCTGTCATTACTGAACAAAGCAAACTCGCTCTGTGCGGAATAACGGGCGATACAGGGGCCGGAGCATCGTGACGTCATGACGCCCGCCCCTTAATGCAAGTCTATGGGAGGGGGCGTGACGGCAGAGCCGTGACGTCATGATGCTCCGGCCCCTGTATTGCCCATCATTACGCACAGAGCGAGTTTGCTCTCTGCAGTAATGACAGCGGGGTGCTGTAGCTGAGATCCTGGGGGTCCCCAGCAGCAGGACCCCCGCGATCAGACATCTTAGCCCCTATCCTTTGGATAGGGGATAAGATGTCTAGGGGCGGAGTACCCCTTTAATAGACACATCGCAGCGAGTGTCACTTCTGACACCTGTTGCGATCTGTCTATTAATTCAGGTACTACAGCTCCCAGCATGGAGCAGAGTGGGCTCCATGTTGGGAGTAGTAGTACCTGCAGTTAAGGAAAGATCACATCGGCGTTACTCGTGACACTCGCTGTGATCCTGCCGTATAATGTATAGATGCGGGCGGCCGGACGCTCTTCTATGGTCCCCTGGACTGACATATATACATACATACACACACTTATTCATATTTCCCGCAGACAGTTATGATTGGCTGGAACCATCTGGCCAATCACAGCTCTCTGCAGGAAATATGAATAGGTGTATATATACGTCAGTGCAGGGGACCATTGAAGAGCGGCCGGCCGCATCTATACATTATACAGGAGGATTCACCATGGGTGTAAAGTGACACCCAGGGCGATCTGTCAATTAGTAAAAGTACTACTACTCCCATCATGGAACAGTGTGTTCCATGCTGGGAATAGTAGTACTACCTAAAAAAAATGTGGAAAAAAAAGTGAAACACATACACACACACACACATTACATTTTTATTATTGTCAGCTACATTTTTAGTGCCCTGTCCGCCCACATAAATTGATCCGTTTAAAAATTTATAAAAATTTCTTTATAAAAAAATATAAATTTCGTCACTACTGTATCTTTATATTTTTTTGTTAATGGTACTCCACAACATTTTTATAAAAAAGGTATCTCCATCACTTTTTTGGATCCAAAGAAAGAATAAAAACCGCCTGCAAAAACTCCAAAGTCAAAACCCACATGTCGTTATTCTTGGTGTTTTTTTTTTTTTTTTTTTTTTTTTTACTCCCATAGACTTCTATGGGAGAAAAAAGCCACGATTTCAGGGAAAAAACTTGAGCTGAAAAGCATCAAAAAAAGGGTGAAAAAACGCCAAAAGGATTAAAAAAAAAAGCCTAACTGAAAAACGCAAAGTGGAAAAAGAATTTTGCGATTTCTCATTGATTGACAGCTAACATGCACAAAAATGCAAAAAAAATGCACACACAAAAAAAAACCAAGTGGAAACTTAGCCTCAAGCTGTTTTTCAAAGTGATTGAAGCCTTATAAGAAGCCTTATAAGGGTACGTTCACGGGCGGATTACCTGTGGAATTTCCGCAGTGTATTTGCTGCGTAAAATCCGCAGCAGATTTTGCTACCATTGACTTCAATGGGTCAGCAGAAAATCCGCACTAGAGGCAAATTTGTAGATTTTTCCTTCGGACCCATTTAAGTCAATTGTAGCAAAAACTGCTGCGGATTTTCCACAGAAAATACGCTGTGGAAATTCCGCAGGTAATCCGTCCATGTGAACGTACCCTAAGATGATAAATCAGTATTTTTCTCTAATAAGATATACAAATATTAACATAAATAGCAATAAAAATGTGTTAAACCTCCTTCTAAAAGGTACGCGATAAATTAATAAATAGTTATATGAAAGGAAAATCTTCTATGTATAAATATGTGTACCACGTAAAAATGGAGGAGAATGGTTCATACCAACTATATGAGCTTCATAATGAACTCCTTTGTTATTTCACAAAAACACCAAAAACTCATGGAGTCATTCAATTGTGGTTTAAAAATAATTAATTTTAGACATGGTTAAAACAATGTGTGGCAAGAATGTTAAAAAAGGGGGAAAGGGAGAGAAAACCAATACAGGGGGGAATTGAGACAAAGAGGCATCACCACCTGCAAACACTGATGTTGTCATACAATATTAATGTAAACAAATGACTATAATGGAAAGTGCATAGCATAGTACATAATGGCATCAGCCTAAAAATATGACTTAAAGCAGTTCCCTATCAGTCTCTGATACCTACATCACAAAGTGCAGACAGCAGGAGTGACGCCACCCCAACGTACGTTTTGGTACGGTCCTTCGTCCTGGGGGTCACCCCCAGGACGAAGGACCGTACCGAAACGTACATTGGGGTGGCGTCACTCCTGCTGTCTGCACTGTCTGCACTTTGTGATGTAGCTATCAGAGACTGATAGGGAACTGCGTTAAGTCATATTTTTAGGCTGATGCCATTATGTACTATGCTATGCACTTTCCATTATAGTCCTTTGTTTACATTAATATTGTATGACAACATCAGTGTTTGCAGGTGGTGATGCCTCTTTGTATCAATTCCCCCCTGTATTGGTTTTCTCTCCCTTTCCCCCTTTTTTAACATTCTTGCCACACATTGTTTTAATCATGTCTAAAATTAATTATTTTTAAACCACAATTGAATGACTCCATGAGTTTTTGGTGTTTTTTGTCTAATAAGATATATTACAAAGTTTCTTAAATTCACTTGAACTACTGATGTATGCACATTTTGTTAACACTACTTTTAAAGGGTACCTCTCATCAAATAAACTTTTGATATATTTTAGATTAATGAATGTTGAATAACTTTCCAATAGCATGTTAATGAAAAATAGGCTTCTTTCTATTGTATTTTTCCCGATCAGTCCTGTCAGCAAGCATTTCTGACTCATGCTGGAGTCCTAAACACTCAGAGCTGCCAGCCTGCTTTGTTCACAGCCAAACAGGCTGTGAACAAAGCAGACTGGCAGCTCTGAGTGTTCTCCTTTGTGAACAAAGCAGACTGGCAGCTCGTAGTGTTTAGGACTCCAGCATGAGTCTGAAATGCTTGCTGCCAGGACTGGTTGGGAGACCCCTAGTGGTCATTTCTTCAAAGTGGAAAATTAAATAGAAAGAAGCATATTTTTTAATAACATGCAATTGTGAAGTTATTCTGCATACATTAATCTATAATATACCAAAAGTTTTTTTGATGAGAGGTACCCTTTAAGTTCCACTTTAGTGCCGCCTAACGTATATATATATATATATATATATATATATATATATATGCATAAATAGCATAGAAGTTCACCAACAATAAATTATTAAAGACTAGGCCCCCTTAAAACCAGGAGTGTTCCAATAACCCTGGTGTACAGTGCAGACAAGTCAGCCAACTGCTATTTATAGCGGGTTTATGTGTGAAACGCAGGAACAGACTGCTGTAATCCAACCTGTTTTCTGCTGATTTATCTAAAGGGTAATTGCAGGGGAATATGAAATTTCTAGCAACCCTGCATACTATTATTGTAGCGCTATTTCTTCATATTCCTTTAAGCATCACCAAACTTGAAGTTCACTGTAAGACATGTGAAATTCCATATACTATATACCTTAAAATTAACAGATTCAGTTATGCAAACGAACCAATGTTTTTGAGACATCATTCTGTCTTCCAAGAACAAAGCATTTTGGGTGAATTAAAATATATATATATGTACCTGTAAATTCAGTTGTACCAAATCTGCCTCTCTCTTTGCCAGAGCAGCCTCAAGTATATTGTTGTGTTCACGTAGAGCAGCATTGGATTGCCCAAGTCCAGCAAGCTTCCCTCGTTCATGTTCTAACTCTAGTGTCAGTTTCTTGTTGAGGTCTTCCAATTTTTTTATTTTTCTTTTAAAGCCACGAGATTCCTGCAGCTGCAGCAATGAATACATATGAAAATGTTAGTAACGAGATATTTGAAAATAAATTACACATTAATATGTGCCAGAAACATTGAAAAGGGAATTTAGTCCTCCAACCTACACAACAAAGAGTAATGTTTATGCGTGTCTTTTTACACTAACTTCAATGTCAATTTGTGCAGTTACACATATATGATTAATTACAGCACAATCTAATATTCTGTTTTGCTCACCTCATCTTCTAGCTCAAGAACCTTCTCTCTATATTCTTCAAGCTCCTGGCTGGTAAGTGATATGACCTCTTGCAGCTCACGTTCTAGCATGGCCTTACTATGGCTTACAGCCTGTAATTCGCTTTTAAGGCCATTCAATTTTTCCTGTACACAAATAATTAAATTAAATATTCTGACTAATTTAGTATAAAATGTTTGTTATGGGGGAAAAAGAATTAAAAATGTAAAAAGTTTGTGTAACCATTACAACCTTACATATAATGACCCCATCATGCGCCACTCATCATCCACCAGCAACATCCCCCAAAGCCTAGAACCCCCAGCACCCCTTTTTCTCCCTGGCAGTACTGTAGGGTCAGTCAGGTGCAGTCTGGCTAGATAGTTTGCAGGCTGCGTGCTGCAAACTTGCTGCAACGTTTCAGAGGTGCACCAGATCAGTGTGGACAGCGCGTCACGTCGGCGCCACCCAACGCCGCTGATGTCCTGTCACGCTAACCCCTGCTGTGCCGGATCGCAACTGAAAGAGGAGTACAGGGGCTGGGTGGAAGGAAGGATGGGGGGGGGGTTGGTGGTTGCTAGCGGGGCGATTGCTGATAGAATCTCACCGAGTATGGTGGGGTTTTGCTAATTCAATCTCACCGATGTGTGGACTGGGGGGGTTTGGACTTAGTGGTAATACAGGGGGCAGCGGGCCACAAAATTTTGTTCTGCGGGCCGGGAGTTTGAGACCCCTGGTGTAAATTATATTGGATGAACTTGTTTCTTTACTGTGTTAAATGGGCACTGTAAGATTCAAAAACTTTTTATATGTTGTACATCTTGGCAAAACATTAACCTTTCAAATATACATCATAAGAACATTTTATTTCCTTTTTATAGAAAACATGGCTTATAAAATCATGGCTTTGTCCAAGTTGAAGCACAGGCATGGACAAAGTCCAGTAAGTGAGGGTGGGCGAGCACTCCTCTGTGTTCTCTCCTGTCTGATAGTACTCCTCTGTGCTCTCTCCTGTCTGATAGGACTGGAGAGATCACAGTAGAGTACTATCAGACAGGAAGGAGCACAGAGGAGTACTATCAGACAGAAGAGAGCACAGAGGAGTGCTATCAGACAGGAGAGAGCACATTGGAGTATATCAGACAGGAGAGAGCACTAAGGAGTCCTATCAGACAGGAGAGAGCACAGAGGAGTACTATCATATAGGAGAGAGCACAGAGGAGTGCTATCAGACAGGAGAGAGCACAGAGGAGTACTATAATACAGGAGAGAGCACAGAGGAGTGCTATCAGACAGGAGAGAGCACAGAGGAGTGCTATCAGACAGGAGAGTGCACAGAGGAGTGCTATCAGACAGGAGAGACCACAGAGGAGTCTTATCAGACAGGAGAGAGCACAGAGGAGTGCTAGCCCACCCTTACTTACTGGACTTTGTCCATGCCTGTGCTTTAGCTTGGACAAAGCAATGATGTTATAAACCATGATCTCTATAAAAATAAAATAACATTTTCTTATGAAGTATATAATAGAAAGGTTAATGTTTTGCCAAGATGTACAACATATAAGAAGTTTATAGCCCCCCCAAACGGGTTCACATCATGCTATTATCATATGGAAATCACCTACTATCAGTCAATATGTATAGATTCAGTAGGGCAACCGCTGTTCTTTTTTAATATAAGTGGTAAATGATAAGTATATCCCACTGGTGTTTGTGTGAACTAGAGCACTGGTCAGGATAGCCTGCATATCCAGACTTGCAGGATCTCTTATATAAAAAAGTTGATGGGCTCCGATACTAAAATATGTATGATAGCCCAACATGTTTTAATGTATATGCAGTGTCTTCAGGGGAACAGTATATGCTAACAATACCTGAAAAGCTTGACTGTCACCTCCTTCTGATATTTGAGCTTTGAGTTTATTGAGCTCAGATTCCATTGTTTCTTTTGCAGTCAGTGCTTCCTGAAGACGTCGGCTCAGGATCCCAACTGCATTCTCATATGCTTTGTGTTTAATTTTCATCTCCTTCTGAGCACTTGTCAGGTCTGAGCCTAATCTCTTCATTCTCTGTTTCTGTTCTGTGATTGCTCTTAAAATAAAGCAAGAAAGGAATGGTTTAATATTTTGGCAGTGTAGGCTAGCAAATTAACACAAAAACTACATCTATTTTAAAGGGAGTAGTTTCCTGATAAGGGTAACAGCTGTATAGCCTATCAATCATAGATGTAGATAAATGTATTTATAAATACAAAGAAATACAACCAAGTATAATAGGCACATGGAAAGAATATCTGCACTTGCACCCTGACCCTGGATATTTGATCTACTGATCCACAATATGAGACTAGAATGAAAAAAAAAAAAAGAAACTAAAACATCATTCTGTGTCCAGATATGTTTGTGAACTTTAAAGGCTCATTCACACTGCAGACAACCAGTGGTGAAATTCTTCTGACTGAATGTCCACTTGCAGCAATGAAGTCCAGTGGAATTTCCAGAACACGCTCACTCTTTGGGCAGACATTCATTCCACCGGCAGAATTACGCTGCGGCGATTCCCCAGTGTGCACAGTGCAGCAGAACTCCATTGAATGCAATTAGACTCTGCTGCAAGTGCATTTCCGCTGCAGAATTACACATTTGATAATTATACACTTGGACACAAAAATAATGTTTTTAATGTGTTTTTTTTTTTTTTTTTTATATTACATACCAAAAATCGATTCATGTAGGGATATTTAGTCTGACACTACTAGTAATTAACAACCACAGTTCATATGCGTAGGAGGGGTGCATTATGCAGGAGTACAACTTATATATTCACAGATTTGCGGTGCTCTATTGTACAGGTGTTCAATATGAAGACTGTGTCCAAAGAAAAATGAAACAATGGCACTCACCATCTGTGTTCTTTGGTTTATTTCAATCTTTGGTATACATAAAACGCACAGCAGGGAGCACTCTGAGACACACTGGGGAAAGACGCAACTGTTTTGTCTTTCCCCCGTATGTCTCAGAGTGCTCCTCACTGCATGTCGTTTTATGTATACCAAAAATTTTAATAAACCGAAGAGCACAGATGGTGAGTGCCATTGTTTCATTTTTCAGTTGACAAAAATCTATGATTGCATTTCTTTGGGTTCGGACCTGTTATGTATATGTATACTCCAAAATTCTCTGTGGCACATTAAGTTCCCCAGACCTACTTTGTAGTGCTATAAGCCAATAATATTAAACTACATACCGTATATTAGTTAACGTCCACTGTAGAAAAGAATAGCAGGGCACTCACCATTGGCACATAAACTTCTTCTTTATTCCAACAAAAAGAACGGGTGCATACAGATACAAAAACAGACAGACAAAGGTGCAGGGATGGCTCCAAGGGCAACGGTGCCGTTTCGCCCGAGGAGCCATCCCTGCACCTTTGTCCGTCCGTTCTTGTTTCTGTATGCACCGTTCTTTTTGTTGGAATAAAAAAGAAGTTTTATATGTGCCAATGGTGAGTGCCCTGCTATTCTTTTCTACAGTGGATGTTATTGAAGTATACTACTATTGCCAGTGCAAAGAGTACCATCTGGCAGGTGAGCTGTCAGGATTTGTTTAAGCAATCACTCCTATTCAGTGATTGACAGCCATCTGTGTATAAGTATAGCCCAGACAAGGAAATATTTTCATGAATAAATAGTTATCTTGGAACTTTCCCACAAAATAACATCTCAGCTCCTTCTGTTCTATAGGGATACATACTGAACTCCCTTCAATAAATCGCACCGCCTGGAATCAGAGTTAATTTCATGGAACATTTGCTGCTGAAAGGAGCCCCTGCAATACAAAGCCCTATTGACTAATGCGCTTTTCTGGGTGAATTCCACCCAAAAAGATTTACATATTTATTCTTTCAATGGGATCCGAATCCATAACAGAAATTCCATAGTGTGCTCTGAGCTTCAGAAACCCATTGAGATCGATTGGATTCTTCTGCAAGCAGATTCCACTGATTTTAATTCAGTGCAGAATACCCGTAATGTGCATGTGCCCTATCATGCTGCCTGCAGTTTAGATTGCATTTTTATTGTGACAGGTTTCCTTTATTGTTGAGAGAAGAATTACAGTAAAAAAAACATATTGCAAATTATACTAAAAAGACTTACTGCTTCGCTTCATTTTGTAACACTTCTATTTGTTCTTTTAGGGCAGCATTGTCCTGCGTTAGAATTATTAGCTGATCCTTATCAAACTGTATGGACTACAAAAGAAAATAATATGGTCATATAAATAAATAACTGCTTATACAACATTTGTTATCAGCACTGGAAGCAATAAAGCATGCTATCTTTTTATTTTAGTACAGACTTCACAAAAAAAAAAATTGGTGGCAGTCACATCAGGCAACACAAGTTTGAGCCCTGACAGTGATGAAACTGAAAAAATTCTTAAGCTCTCTCAATTAATTTTATTTTTTAGCTCATGGGAAGAAAATCTTTCTACAAGCACATGGTAAAATATTAGGTATACTTTTAAAATGCATTTATTTATCATAATTGAGATCTTAGGAGTACAGGACTAATGGCTTGAAAATATAAAAATTGAATTGTTCTCCATGAGTCACTCCAGTGTTACAAATGTTCAGGATGTGCAAACAGCAAGTATCCTGGCTGAAGTAAAACTCCACCCCCCTAGGTCTAAACATAACCTACATGGGTTTATGGCTCTTTAAACCAACCTGTAGACGGATTTCCATTTCATCTCTATCATTTTGTGCAGCTTGGAGATGGGATTCAAGTTCTTCCATCTGCTGTTGCAGCTTAGTCATTTCCTTCATAACCCGGGCTTTATCCACCTCTGCTGCTGACTTCTCACCTTGGACCTTCACGAGTTCTTTTCTAAGTTCTTTCACCTCTGAATCCAACTTCTTCTTAGTAGCTTTCAGTTCACTGATAAGCTGTTCTTTGGAGCTAGCATCCCTGCGATAGGCTTCTACCATCACCTGCAAGAGTACCAATAAAATAATAATGAAAAGATTGATAATGAAAAGCCTTTATGCATGATAGGGTTGCATTAAGGTATAATGTCAGTTTCATATTTTGCAAGTTTATACACTTTTTTTTATACTTAAAGCTTTATTTCTCCACTCTTGCTTAAGATTGTCTTCATTTTCAGTATATTCTGTCTACAAAAACTCTGTATCAAATACTAAGTGAGAACTGGGCTGATCTCAGATGTAGCCTACATAGAAAAATACATTGATAAATTCTTTACAAATATTTTAATCATCAACTAGCAGAATAACATACTTCACAAATGATTATTCTAAAGTTAACACTAAAACACACAGCACTCACTATAATAAAATCTGTGTCATGGGAACACGCCTGCTTAATCTACCACCTCCTTATTGCACACTTACAGCTACAGGTTACACACATTATAGGGCAATTAGAAACGTTGGTGACTTTATAACAATAGAAAGAATGCCTACAAGGGCTCGACTCAGAATACTGTAGGACATTTCATCAAGTCCCTTTATTCTTCATAATTAAAAAAGTGCTTATAGCTGAAAGATGCATCTCCAGTGCAAACAGAAGCTTCAACATTCAGTGCTGCTGTCATGACACAATGTTTCAGGAGTGAACCCCCTTAGGCTCATGATTAAGGGGTTTGCCCCTGAAACAGTGTGCCATGACTACCGAGCAGCACTGAAGGATGAAGCTTCTGGTTGCACCAGAGATGCAGCTTTCAGCTATAATCACTTTATCTGTCTTGTAAAACTAAGAATTATGAACAATGAAAGGACTTTGTGAAATGTCCTACAGCATCGCGAGTCAAGCCCCTGTGGGCGTTCTTTCTACTTTTATAAAGTTACCAATGTTCAATCTAACTGCTATAATGTGTGTAACCTCAGTCGTCTTGTGGAGCTCTGAAACATAGGGTATATCTGAATATTCTGGTGGACAAGGAACTTGTTAAAACACTTACCCCCACCATAAGACACCTTCACTCTTTAGGCCCTCAACATGCACTCACATATTAAGTATACCTTAAGAGTGTATTAACAAAAGGTAGATGTGTGGGTGGTAAGTAAACAGATTTATGTAAGCTTCAGTTAGAGGAATTGGACAGATGTAGCCATTTCAACAACAAATCTGTCACGTGTGATTTGCCCTTTGAGAGGGAGGTGTACGTTGGGGAGGGGGTGTAGTCTACAAAAACTTCAACCATGTACCTTCAGGGTTTTAGGGATTCCAGTGTACCAATATTCTGCCAGTGTCAGGAAAAATAGTTTTATATGCTCATCATGCAAAAGAATGGCCAACCCTGTAACAGGCAGCAAGGCCATGCTTCTTAGCATCTATTTACTCTGTCTAGTGTGATGTCTGTAAAGCTTTTACCCTGTCAATCATAATTTTGTATTGTTATACATGTTATAACCTAATATTCACTTATATATGTTTAAGAATGGGCCAAAATATACACAAAAACACAGTATAATTAATAAAGTGGTAATAAAAATGAGTTATGGCTCACTTTCTGTTGGACAAATTGTTCCTTCACTTTCTGTGTTTGTTTTTTGAGATTGTTGTTCTCTTGCTGCAAGGTTTCCACCTAAAAAAAAATAGGAATAAATGTTTTCAGGCGAAAATAACTCTAAAATTTTACTGGATTATTGCAAGGCTATAGGGCTCAAAATAAAACATGGCATCAACACTGAGAAATTATTTGAATGATACCTGGGCAGATTTTACAGCAATATCTTGCTGAAGTTTTTCCAAGATTTCTGCTGCAGCTTCAGTTCCCTCTTCTAGTTTTTTGGCTCCCTGATCAAGGTCATTTTGCTCCAACTTAGCTGCCTGTAATGCAACCTCTAGAACAATCTTTTGGTTTTGAAGATACTGGATAGTGTCATCTTTTAAAGACAGGTCATTTTGTAGCTCCATAAGCCTGGCTTCAATTTCATCAAATCTCATTTGAAGATCATTAAGTGACTGATCTTTGGTGTGAAGACTTTCTTGGGTTGTAGCAAGTTGCTTCAAGATCTCAAGATGTTCCTGCTGGAGCGCTTCAAGCTGCAAGACTTTCTGGTTCAAATTCAGCTTTAACTAATAAAAAAAAAAAATGTACCTTATAGTAATGTGTTTACTACATGAGTATCCACAGGCAAAACCTATAAAAATGGCAATAAATTCATAGCCAAACCTGCTCAACTTCTTGTTCCAAAGCTGTTGCAGAGTCTGCAAGTTTTTGAAGCTGCTCCCGCTCTATCTCAAATTCATCCAATTTTTTCTGAAGGTCTTCTTCTACCATGTGTTTTGCTTCTTGTATCTGCTGAAATGCAGCCTCCTGATCGAACATGTCCGCCTGTAAGGAACAAAAAATAAGGACATTTGAAGGGGATGTCCTGACGTAAGATACTGGGTTTGTTCCAAGAAACTTTTCTCAGCCTCCTAAAATGTATAAAGTATCCATAGAGACAAGGGGACAGTATGCTATACTGTAACATATGGAAGATTAGGCTTTAAATTAATAGATGCTCCATTACCTCAATATTTTGCAGCTGTGCAGCAATTCGCTCCTTTTCTTTGATTGTCCTGTGCTGTGTCTCACTCAGCTGGTGTGAAAGGGTCACATTCTCGATTTTAAGATGCTCCAGAACACCAGCCTGGCTCATCTGCCCAGCCTATGAAAACATTTAAAAATAAAATCAAACCCCGGGTCTCCCAGACTCTTTACACATCATAATTTATTGGTCTGCTCTCCTCCACTGGCAGGTCCTTATGTCATATTACATCTTAAGAGTCTATTCACACGTACAGTATTCTGCGCAGATTTGATGCGCAGGATTTTCTGCTGCAGGTTTCAATGTAAACTGAATGACTGAACACAGCTTCAAATCCTGAACATCAAATCTGCGCAGAATACTGTATGTGTAATAGACCCTAAAGGGTTTATCCAAATAGTAATAAGTCCTCTGCCTCTGTCCCTCTTTCATAGTAAATTGCATTTGTAATAGATATGATTAACTGTTTCTTAGCCGTCCTCCCACTTACGATGTCACCAAAATGCAGGAAGTGCAGTAAAAGTCCAACTCTGTCCTCTACTCAATCTCCATTTATGTCCCTCAGTGCCTGGCCCCGCTCTGCCCTGAAGAGGATGACATGACAGGGGGCGGGCCTTGCCGCTCTGTGTGTATGCAATCCAATCCCCTGCTCTATGTCCCATGGGTCTGGAGTATGGAGTGTGTGGCTACACATAGGGCTCACTTGGAGGCACACTGCCCCCACAATCTAGCCACGCCCCCTTCCAGGTGCATTGCAGGGCTTGCAATAGGTGAAGGAAGAGTCAGGAGTGGGTTGAGCACCTAAAAGTTACACAGGGTAGGCTGGACACACAGCTGCGACTCTCAGGCACAGAATAGTTACTAGGGGGAGAGTGACAACCATGTCACTGCAGTGTGGCACTGCAGCTGCAAGGTGTCATTGTGTGTCCTGTGACTGCAGACACTGTGCGTTGTAGTGGGTGAAAAATGGGCAGGGTGGGCGGTTTCTTAGCAGTCTGCTGGAAGAAGCAAATGGTTGGGGGGGGGGGGGGGGGGGGGGTCTACCTAAACTAATTTTGTGCATTGAACTAAACAATGGCACATTAGTAAGTGAAATCTTTTTTCCATAACTTGCCATTTATTCTATCTCCCTAATCTTTCTCACCCTTACTTTCCAGGAATTGTGTGCAATTTTGTGTGATATCATACTTGAAAAAGATATAAACAGTTAAAACATTTTGAATTGGCACAAAAATAATAACATTTGTATGTTATCCTGGTACATTTAAAAACGATCAATGTCCATTAATAAAGGCATAGACATTTACCTGTATGTTTGCCATCTCACTCTGGAGTCGGACCCGTGCTTCTTGAGCCAATGTGAGCTGCTGCTGGTACCACTCACGTGTCTGCTGCAGTGAGGTTATTTCCGCTTTTGAGGCTTTCAGTTTGTTTGTTAATGTTGTGCGGTCCAGTTGTACCTGTTGTAGCTGGTACTGTAGTGACACAGTTTGTTGCCGCAGATCATGAACTATGTTGAATACAAAACAGATATTTTAACTGGTGGCATTACTTTCCCATCACTGTATGCAGATAACTTTTTTCATCTGTTTTTTTAAAAGGCACTTTTTATGGGTAGTCAAGATTCTATAGTACAAAAAAAAAAAATCTTATTATTTATAAGCCTAAAATTTACTTAAAAGGATACCAAGGTGTTTTACAAATCTGTGACCTGCCAAGAAAGACTTACATAAAATTAGTCACTTAAAGCTTTACTATCATTAAAAAATACTTTTGACATGTTGAACAGACATGTCAAAACTTGTTGATCGTACTGGGTATCTCTATTGAGAACTGCTGCAATCATGAAATATAAGCAGGGGAATCAGGCATTGCTCCCCGACCAGCCAGATATTTGTACATTTCTCTGCATAGCAGAAAAATTGACGGATGTCTCGTGTGGCCAAGGAGTGGAGCGCAATGCCACTGACTTCCCCAGCTAATAAGTGGTGGGATAACTTTTGACATGTCTGATTAACATGTCAAAAGTGGTTTTTAATCACAGTAATGCTTTAGGAAATATGAATAAAAATAACTTTTTATGTAATTTAATATAGATACATAAAAATATTTTCCATCAAAGACAAAAGAGGCTCCACTACGGACCTGGACTAAAAAAAATGATCACATATACAAAATAAATAAATAACAGTGATAGCAGGGTAAGGAAAAGTAAGGAGATTATGCCACCCCACCGTAAGTTTCGGAACAGCCTTCTTCCGCGGGAAAAGAAACACGCATTGATGGTGGTATTATAAGCATGTGGTTGCATGATGATAACCACTTTATAATATTTTTATTTCTTTATTTTTTTTTGTTAAAGTCTCTTAGGTAATTGGAGGATCACATACACATATTACACAATGGGTTATTTTCCTCTTGACCCCCACATATCAAAACTTTTGACACTTAGCTACGACAGGTCAGAAGTTTGTAAAGGTAACATTTAAGCGGGGTTCAGACTAAGGGATTTACAAGCATAATTAACGCTCGGAAATCTCAGTGATGCACTGTCCACACCATGGAATTTCAGTGTGGAGTTTCTGCCGCTGGGTGGCAACATCCGTGCAGTCCTAGTGCCAGTGTCGCTGAAGGGTGCCCTCTGATTCTCCAGCCACAGAATTCTCAATGTGAACAAGGCCTTTAAATTTGGCCTTTAAAGTTTCATTAAACTCTGCATGTAGTCGGTTTTAGTAGGGATTGGTCATACTTTGTTGAAATATGGCCAAGAAAATTTTTTTTTTTTCGAATTCAAAAAAAGTTTACTAAGGACCAATAGTAATACAAAAACAATAGAAAAGTCATCCGCCAAGATAAACAACCTCTGACAGGAAAGCATGTATTAACAAATCTACATGAGATGGCAGTAATACATTGACATTTAGGAAACGCAATTAAAGGCAGCAAACAGGCATAAGAGGAGTCCTGGGAGCTACGTCCCCCAGTCATCCCGTACACAATAAAGGGACGTGTAGCAGCCAATGCAGAAAATAATAATAAGAAACAGGAGAGCAAGTAAGCCAGCATAATCGAGCCGGGCAAACAATAAATGATCATTAGGCGGAATATGGGCAAGGAAAGACACTATAAGCCCGAAACATATCAACTAAAACAAACAAAAACAACAACGAGAAGGGGAGACTAAACAACACAAACCGAAGAAAAGAGAGACGGAGAGGGGAAGAAAAGGAAAAGGGGGGACACAGAAGGACACACAGGAGGGAAGAGGGAGGGGGAACCAGGGGAAAGGGAGAGGAACTCTACCGGGGATAGGGACCACCAGAGCCAGGGGCGTCCAACCAGTTCCCAAAAAGTGCGTCCACAAGACCCAACCTCAAGGTAACAGGTGCAAGAAAATTATTTCTTTTCAAAACTGAAATTATAAATTAAAAATTATATCAATAAGCTCACCATTGTTATCTTTCTGAAGGATTGTCCTTTGTAACTCTTCTACTTTGCTCATCAATCGTTGATACTGTTCTTCTGCAACCTGCAAGTCATTTCCCAATGAAACCAAGCTGATATTCTTAGTTTCTAAGCTGTTCTGAAGATCTGCCATTGCCCTCTCCAGATCTGTGCATGACTTCTTTAGTGTGACAACTTCTGAACTTAAAGATTCTTGTTTCTGCTGGCTGGCCAAGCTGTGCTCAACCTCTGCATGAAGTCTGGTGTTTACTGCTGCAAGTTGGGCTTGGAGCTCAGTCTTTTCTTTAAGTGCCTATGCAAAACATAAGCAATTAGTGCATGTTCACACAACTAAAATCTGTGCTGATTAGGACACAGAATCTGCACACATTTCTGCATCCAAATCAGCGCATTTCTGCATGAAATTTCAAAGACTTCAATAGGAATTTCTACACAACATGGAAATATCTGTGTGTATGTGTCACCTTCCCATTAGAGCCAGGTACCCAAACTTTCTTTTTTTCAAACTTGTTTAAATTTTTTTTATTTTTTTTGTACATTATTATGGGGGCATTTGACGAAACATTTTTTATCAGCACTTAGAGATATGTTTTTGAGCAAGGCACAATGACATAGACAATAATTGTCTGGAGCTGACCCACTGACATAATTGAAAGAGGTTTCCGGGCATGCTCTGTAACCTGTATATAGGTAGAAGGCAAAGCTGTAAGCTTTAGCCATGGTGAAAGATGGTGGGATCCATTGGTGTCACCTTTCACTGTAATCCTGTCTGGAAGAAGGAGAAGATTGCCAGAAAGTACAGAACAGTCGCAACTTGGTTTTAGGCTTAGTGGACAGAATTAAAAAAATATTTTAAAACAGATAGTAAAAATAAAAAAAAAATCAGAACTTTCTAAAAAATATGTTTAACATAAAAACTTCATTTTAACAATAGGTTATTTTCAAGTGACACATTCCCTTTTAAAACCATATCACAGATATTTTTCAGAGTGGAAATATTTTCAGAGTGGAAATAAGTAACATGGGATATTTACAGTGTGAAAAATACTTCAAATTTATTTTTTCAAATTTTTTTTACAGTTATTTCAGTAATTCTTTCAAGGAAAGAGTACAGATCTCTTTACAGGGAATCTCTTTAAAAGGATTTTGTGTGTATAAAAAAACATGTAATTTCTTTGTTAAATTTTACAAATTTCTTTCTAGAAAAGACCAAAGAAGAAGAATACTTCTATATGCAATAATTTTATTATAATTTAGTAAATTGTGTTATAGACCCATTTATAATGAATGGAAAATTATTATTAAAATAAATGTCCACCTAATTTTAAATTTAGCTCCTAACATACTCTATATGCAGAAAAAAAAAATTTTCACCTGGCTGGCTTCTGCTGTTAGAGACTCCAGCTGCCCCTCCAACCTCATCTTTTCTTTAAGGACCTGAAGAAGCTCATCATGGGTGCCTGCAATGGAGCTTTCCATTGAAATACTGCACATCAAAAGACAAATAACACAGCAAATCATTGTAAACTCACATGGGCTACAGCAATAATAATGATGCCAAGTAAACCCCAAATCACAGCAAACACTCTATTTTCGAGTCAAGACCCATTCTGGAGATCATGGGGAGTCTCAGTCTCGGACCCCCCATTATCAGAGATAAGTTGTTTTTCACCAGACAACCCTTTCAAAACAGGCACAAGGACATCATGTAGCCTTCTCTTTGTGTATCTGCTTTCAAAATTATTTTATTATGCCTGAAATGTGCAAATATATTCACAATGTACAGGCTTACATTGTGGATGCATGATATCTTAGCCTCTTCCCCACTGTGTTAGGATTGTAAAACACTTGTATTGACTTGTAACACTACTTCTCCAAAACCCCAGTATTGCCCAGTAGTATTATAATCATGTGGTTATTTGCTAACCACTCTATAAGCAGTCCAATAAAAGAGATAACATGTTTTACTAAAATAAAGCTTCTAGATTTTGACAAGAGACAAAAGTGTTATTAGACTGCATGTAATTATGAATATTAATAACTTTGTGTACATGGAAAGATCAACACTTACCTGCTTGATATGCTGTCCCTCCGACTTCTAGGTTCCCCATTTCCTTCAGGGTCCTGAGCGTATTGCTCTGCAGCAGCTGCTTGTAGTACATCTTTGAGTGATGGAAACTGTCCTACATCCTCTACAGGGATGCTCTGACCATTTACAATGTATTCTTCGGCCCTTTTTGGGGACACAGCACTCAAGTAAATGCTCTGTCCAGCAGATACACTGCTATGAGTAGAGCTGTCACTCTCATTGCCATCATGCCTTATGCTCAAGTCACTTCCATCAAACTCTGAGCTGTTGTCAGCAATATAACTAATACCCTCCTGTAGATGTGCTCCTTCCACACTGATCTCAGACACTACAGATGTAAGACTTCCCCTATTGGGCTTTAGGGAGCCAGGAGAAGAATCTGAATAACCTATATTGGCATTGTTTGTCTCTGAAGATTCTTGGCGGTAATCTGCCAATGAGCGTATCTTGCTGGAAGACTTTGAGGATCTGGATGACTTCTTCTCTTTGGAAGGGAGGCCGAGACTACCCAGTTTGGGTCCTCGTGGAACACTTGTGCGCAAGAAGGAATACTCCTTAGTCATTGCTACTGTGCTTGCCCGAGGAAGATTATCTGGATTAAACATAAGTTCAGGATCCAACGTGCTTGAGGGACGATTTTTAGGAGTCGATTGGTTAGACTACATGAACAGAATAAACAGATGTTATTAGAGATGGAAATACCACACAATAAAGGTCTAACTAGTCTACCCTTATAAAATTTCCAGGAAAATGGGTGGGCAGGGTAGGCAGCTGCCTAGAGCACCAGGAAGAGAAGGGGGAGGAGGAGCAGAGTGCTTATTACAGCACTGCAACACTTATTCCTGCCACTGTCACTTCTTATAACCATTCACCAGTCAACAAGTTCAGGGCCAGGGAGGAAGACCTGAAGAGGAGCCATTGCTGCTAGAACTATCCTGTACCCCATCACCTTCTTGACTGTCACTGCAGGCTATTATGTAGAGGTAATTTATCATACATTTTAAAACAAGAAAGCTATAAGAAAATTTTCAGATATAGCATATATATAAAAAAAAATACCAGCATAAAATGTATTAGGAAAATAAATTCACTGGTTACTACCTACCTTCCTTGGCTCTGCAGTCACAAAAGGAAATGAAGCAGTGCAGTTTCCATCATGGTAGAAGAAATGGGCTTAAAGGAGAACTTTGGAATATAAAAATTGTCCCCCATACTGCTGGCAGTAAAAAAATAAAGATGTACATACCTTCCTCTGCTCCCCCGGGGCCTCGGGTAACCGGCTCCGGTCTCCGCCGCCATCCTCTTCCTGGTTGCCGGTGGTCGGAGAATCATACTGCTATCAGCCAATCACCGGCCGCAGCGAAGTCCGACTCGGCCGGCGATAGGCTGAGCGGCAGTGTGAGAATGCTTCAGGACACAAAATTCTTCACTACACCGGCACCTGCTGCCGGGGCCAAAAACGTCACACTGCCACTCAGCCTATCGCCGGCCGAGTCGGGACTTCACTGCGGCTGGTGATTGGCTGAGCGCAGTAAGACTCTTCGACCATCGGCAACCAGGAAGAGGATCGTGGCGGAGACCGGAGCCGGTTACCGGAGGCCCCGGAGAAGCGGAGGAAGGAATGTACATCTTTATTTTTTTTACTGCCGGCAGTATGGGGGACAATTTTTATATTCCAGAGTTCTCCTTTAAACCTAACCGCTTTGAATATTTTTTTGGTCTGCTATTTGTACAGATTTTTACTCTTATGAACATAGCTTTATTGCCTTAATAAACGCTGTTAATACTCCTGATAATTTAACATTAAACTAGATAATGTCTTTTTTTTCCTTTTTTTAAGGAGTTGTGGTTCTGTACTTTACTCTCACCCTCTCCTGTTGACGCTTGACTCTGTACTGTTTTAGCTGTTCCTCCAAGCGACGTCTGGCTTGCAAACGTATTTGCTCCTCTCGCTCAAGTGGAAGAGGAGCATCACTAAAGGCTAAAGAGAAGACATACATGAAAAATTAGGTATGCATTCTTGGGTATGCAACTGGTAAATGTTTTGATGTGGAAATGTAAAAGTCAAAATTAATAATAATATACCGAGAGAACTACTGTCATTAGAAAAAAAAATTTAAATGTCAGAAATTGTTGACTTGCTGCAATCGTGAGTTATTAGCCAAGGAAACTCGCAGCAAGCACTGTGGTCCACTCTTCTGCCAGCCGGGAGGACCTTACATTACTCTATATAGACTTCTATGCGCAATTCTACCCACATCCTCTGCTAATAGCTTACGATTGCAGCAGGTCTCAGAAGTGAGACCCAATGTGATCAACAATCTTTTCACGTTTTTTCTAATGACAGTAGTGCTTTAAACAGACAATGCAACAAGCAAGGCACGTAAGATTATTATGAGCAAACGTAAAAGGATGCAAGCAAACAGGAAAAGATTGAAAAAGCATTTATAATTATAATTGGATTGCTACTAGCCAGTTGTGAAGAAGTTACAGACTAGCCAGGTTTACATTACCTTGTTTACATCTATTTTTGGGCTTCCATTGTGTAAATGAAAGAACTGGACAGTGCTAATACATAAGATTTCACAAGGCCACACAAAAAAAATGGTTTTCTATGTCCAAAACACATCACAATTTGCCCTTCCAATTTATGTATAAGTCAGTCTCTGTCAAAAAGGGATGTTGTCATACACGTATACACACTGGCATTGACTTTAATGGCCTGAATATAGTCAATCGTTTCCATGTAAATATGCCTAGTTCGTAAGAAGAGGGAGGTGTGCTCAAAAGGAAAGTGTACTATACTTTTGAGTGCCACAAAGTAAACATACATGCAAAAAATGACTCCATGACCCCCACACGCATATATCGGCATCCCAATTTGACACAATGACAACATATATGTGAATTGGAAGGGGAAAACGGAACATCAAGAAGTCCTTAAACAAAACATTAAAAAAGCACTGGCCAGCCAGCTCCCCTGACCTTTCTGTTTAAAGGAGAACTCCAGAATAGAAAAATTGTGCTCCATACTGCCGGGGCCGAAAACGTCACACTGCCGCTCAGCCTATCGCCGGCGGCGTCGGCACGTCGCAGCGGCCGGTGATTGGCTGAGTGCAGTATGACTCGCCGACCACCGGCAACCAGGAAGAGGATCGCGGCGGAGACCGGAGTGGGTTACCGGAGGCACCGGGGGAGCGAAGGAAGGTATGTACCTCTCTATTTTTTTTTACTGCTGGCAGTATGGAGCACAATTTTTCTATTCTGGAGTTCTCCTTTAAGTAAATACTGGCATTCTCATAGGATAATAATTCTGGAGTATACTTTTTATATCTTGGTCACATATTCACACACTGCTGAGCCTGATTCATGCTTCCATAGCCTCATATTTACACCTCTGTTAGCCTAGACTGTATACCCCTTTTTATTTTTATTTTATTTTATTACATTCAAAACAATCTGACTATTCAATGTGGAAAATGCAGCGAGTCACACAGTATAATACCAGGAACTGAGGGACATAGATACAAAATAGTGCTGGAATCAGAGCATCTGAGGCAGCAGAACATAATTATGTTAAAGTTTGACCACATATCCTCTTCAATAAAACTGAACTGCCATTTCTCTTGTCAAAGGAGCTAGGGAGAGATTTATCAAAACCTGTGTAGAGGAAGAGTGGTTCAGCATAGCAACCAGATTGCTTCTTTCATTTTTAAAAATCCTGAAGCAATCTGATAAGTTGATATGGGTAACTGCACCACTCTTCCTCTACACAGGTTTTGAAAAATCCCCCCCCCCATATCCCTACAAATTCTAATACAATCTAATTAATGGAGACAGAGTCAGAGCCTAGAGGAACACATCATATGACCAGTCATCAATGTATTTCTACATTTCCAGAATAAGACAACAGAGAAGTATTAACTAAAACTGACATCTTTACTTTACCAACGTTAAACCTAAAGCAAGTACTGTGGAGGAGATTTAGGTTCACACTGCGGAATTCCCGCAAAATTCTGTGAATTCAGTGAACATTCCCATCAGTGTGAACAGGTCTTCCGTGAGACCCATTCACACTGCGGAATTTTCCGCCGCTGAAATTGTTCTGCGCAAAGAACGAACATGTTCATTCTTTGCGCTTAAGTCCGCGAGCATTGGATAGCCGCCAATGATGACGGCGCAGTACCGTGCAGTCCTACCGCCAAAGTATTTTCAGCGGCGGCTGTCAGACGGAATGTCTGCTCGCTGAATTCAGCGATTGGAGATTCTGCAATGTGAACGTACCCTTGCAGTTGCCCATAGCAACGAGATTGATCCTTTAATTGTTAACTAGGCCCCTGAAAAATGAAAGCAGCAATCTTATTTGATGCTATGAGCAACTGCACCACTCTTCCTCTACACAGGTTTTGATAAATCTTCCCCTGTATGCTTGCTTTTTTCTATCTTTCTGGGTAGGTAAAAAGATTACAGAATAAACTGCTGGATAGAGACATTTAGTATTTTTAAAGTTAGAGTTAGAGATTTAGTTTTACACCAGAATCATCACATGCATAATTTGCAAGAAAGTTAAATGGTGCAAAGCAATAGATGGAATTGCTCTCCAGAAAAAGTGCTTACACAGGTCAGTTTCCTGCATATGAAGGCTTAGCTTCAGCGACTGCAAAGCTTCTTTTCTAAGAACTAGGCCCACAGTACTAGACTCCGATATGATGTCATTGAAACCAGCCACACCTGGGGGTGCTGCTGTACTACAGGAGCTGATGAAAGAGGATGAAGGATGATCGGAATAATTGCATTTAGGCCCATTCTGACGCAGGTCTCCAGATGAGTTTGTCTCCATACTGCCTTCTAGCTTTGGCATACCGGTCACTAAAAGAAAAGAAAGGCTTGAGTCAATTAAATATTACATAACACCTAATTAAATAAATGACAGAAAGTGAACGCACTGAACACTAATAAAAGGTTGTATGCCTTTAATCTTTAAGATAGAGTTGCAAGAAAAAGTATGTGAATCCTTTGGAATTATATGGATTTCTGCAAAAATTGGTCATAAAATGTGATCTGATCTTCATCACAACAATAGACAATCACAGTCTGCTTAAATTAATAACACACAAATAATTAAATCTTACCATGTTTTTATTGAACACACATGCAAACATTCACAGTGCAGGTGGAAAAAGTATGTGAACCCCTAGACTAGAGCTAATTGGAGTGACGTGTCATTCAACTGGAGTCCAATCATTGATATGAGATTGGAGGTGTTGGTTACAGCTGCTCTGCCCTATAAAAAACAGCCACCAGTTCTGGGTTTGCTTTCACAAGAAGCATTGCCTGATGTGAATGATTCCTCGCACAAAAAAGCTCTCAGAAGACCTACGATTAAGAATTGTGGACTTGCATAAAGCTGGAAAGGGTTATAAAAGTATCTCCAAAAGCCTTGCTGTTCATCAGTCCATGGTAAGACAAATTGTCTATAAATGGAGAAAGTCCAGCACTGCTGCTACTCTCCCTAGGAGTGGCCGTCCTGTAAAGATGCCTGCAACAGCACAGCGCAGACTGCTCAATGAGGTGAAGAAAAATCCTAGAGTGTCTGCTAAAGACTTACAAAAGTCTCTGGCATATGCTAACATTGCACAAGAGCACCTGAATGTTCCACAGAAGTACTGGTAAAATATTCTGTGGACAGATGAAACCAAAGTTGAATTGTTTGGAAGAAACACACAACACTAGGGCCGACATTTATCATGGTCTTTAGACTGTTTTTTGTGCCTATAAAAAGGCACAAAAAGGCACAAGCAGGGTTTATTTGCGCCTTTTTGTTTACACATTTCTGCTGATTTTGAGTTGCAATCCACTGATTTTGGAAATACAAATGATATGGCAGAGCTTTATGAACTGCGCCTTTTTGTGAAAAGGTGCAAAAAAGGCGCAAACCCATTGAAAAGTCTCTAAAACTAAACCAGGCCAGACTTAGCTTAGCTTTTTGGTGTATGTGAAGAGAGAGAAATTTCAGAAAATGTGACCTGCACAAAATGTATAAAATGTTCTGTGACCATTTAATAAATGTGGTGCTCCTAAACATTACCAGCACACAAAAAAGGTGTAGAAAAATGATTCACGTACACCTACAATTATAAATGCTGGCCTATGTGTGGAGAAAAAGAGGCACAGCACACCAACATCAAAACTTCATCCCAACTGTGAAGTATGGTGGTGGGGGCATCATGGTTTGGGGCTGATTTTCCGTGTCAGGGCCTGGACGGATTGCTATCATCGAAGGAAAAATGAATTCCTAAGTTTATCAACATTTTGCAGGAGAACTTAAGGCCATCTGTCCACCAGCTGAAGCTCAACAGAAGATGGGTGTTGCAACAGGACGACCCAAAGCATAGAAGTAAATCAACAACAGAATGGCTTAAACAGAAGAAAATATGCCTTCTGGATTGGCCCAGTCAGAGTCCTGACCTCACCTCAATTGAGATTCTGTGGCATGACCTCAAGAAAGCGATTCACACCAGACATCCCAAGAATATTGCTGAACTGAAACTGTTCTGTGAAAAGGAATGGTCAAGAATTACTCCTGACCGTTGTGCACGTCTGATCTGCAACTACAGGAAATGCTTGGTTGAAGTTATTGCTGCCAAAAGGAGGTTCAATCAGTTATTAAATCCAAGGGTTCACATAAGTTGCCTCATTGTTAAAGGGGTACTCCAGGGAACTAAACCCATATCCCATCCTTTCCCTTTCATCAAGCCATTTAAATATCTAAACATAATTTATTAGCTATACAGAGCAGTATCCCCCCTTTGGTTTTCACTTACATGCATGAAGTGAGAAAATGGCATCATCCAGCCATCCATCCATTCTGTCTCTCTCCAAATCCTTCTATGAAAGCAACCCACACTCACGAGAGACACAGACCATGCGGTTTCTACCCTGCACGGATCAATCATGCTCTCTTTAGTGCTGAGAACTGGGAGGTGTGTGCAGCCTCAGCCAATCACACACTGAACTTCTCTCTTCTGCTCAGAGCTGGAGATTGGGGGCTGCTCTCAAAGAGCTAGTTGGCTGGCAGAGCAGAGCTGCAATGGATTTCTGTGAGATGTAGACAAGGAATGGAAGGCAAAGAATATCAAGCAGCCAAAAAGGAAAACAAGGGCCACAGGACATATGTATACCAGGCAGGATAATTTATAGGAAACATATCCAGGTAGTGTGGTGGCTTTAGAGCTTTATTTTACATAGATTTATACATACACACACTCACACGCTGGAGTACCCCTGGAGTACCCCTTTAATTTTAGATTTATTCAAACATTTAAAAAATATATAGTTAAAGGGGTTAGTAGTGATTTTAGTAGTACGTACCTACCAGAACTGGGTATTTCCTGTTGAATTTGGTTCTCTAAACTACACATACCATAATTCCATAGTTTGTAAGTATGAGGTCACTTTCCTCCCTCCCACACATCTGCCACCCCACCCATTGAAACACACACTGTGATCCCTTCAATGCAATACACCAGTGTTTCCTAATCAAGGTGCCTACAGCTGTTGAACTCCCTCATACCCAGCGGCAGCTCCACCAATTGAAGCAGGACAGACTACCTCTGATCACCTGACTAGCGATGTCAGGTCTCAACGCACTGCAACCTGGGAAATCCCGAGACCTGAGTAATTTTGTATACTGTTAAAAATAAATATTGAGGCGATAATCACAGAAGAATTGTGAGACCACCGTCACACACAGGTTCAGACACTATATTATGAACTACACTAACTTTACAGCCCCTGTAGCATAGTCAAATAAAACAATTTCCTGGAATACCCCTTTAACTACCAAGTGTTATGTTAGATAGGACTGCAAAATCAGACTACATTAAATCCATTAAATTCATTAATTAAATAAATTAAACTAGTTTCAAAACAAAGATATACAATCCAATAGGAGTGTGTGTGTGTGTATATATATATATATATATATATATATATATATATATATATATATACACATACACACACACACACACACACACACACACTGTACCACTTACCAATAAGGTAAATATTTATGTATGTGCTCCATTGGTGTGTGCTGCAGTATTTACTGGATTTTATGAACTTGTGCGCTGTACTAACCATGCTGCACTACTTGGAGACATGAGACACGTTCTTGGATACAATTTATTCAGGACAAGTGGTTTATAACTGGGGCAGGGAAATGTAGTCCAGACCAGGCTACTCAGTCAACACAACACGCAAGCCAAAAGGAAAGCACAAGAGCAACAGAAATAGATTGTATGAAATAGAAGAGGAATTTTTATATTGTATACTTTATTTTTATTTTTTTACCAAGTTGTTTACTTTTTATTTTACCAGTCTAAACCAGGAATTGCTTTTCATGTATTATCTTTTCCAATGTAAAAAGCATAGCAAAGTAAATGCTTAAAAATGCTTTACAGTGTCAAAAAAAATTATCTTTTACATTTTTGCACATCTTCTCATCATAATGATTATTAATATATTTGACTGTTTTCTCATAGACAAGACACTTAATGCAAGAGCTTACATGGCGACCAGACTCTCAGATCTGAAGCAAGCTACTAATTTTGCTGTCAGCTAGTCATATATACCGTATTTATCGGCGTATAACACACACTTTTTAGGCTAACATTTTTAGCCTAAAGTCTACCTGCGTGTTATACGCTGATAAGCCGCTGCAGTTCAATGATTTAAAGCGGGCGCTTTAAATCAATGAACTCCAGCGGCTTTGCAGGTGCAGAGACCACCACCGCTGCCAGCTTCTCTGCCCTTGCCTGTCCTGGGGTCTAGAGCCCTGCTGCCGGCCCTTCTCTCCCGCTGGCTATCGGTGCCGCTGCCCGTTCTCTCCCCCTGACTATCGGTGCTGGCGCCCCATTGCCGGCGCCGATAGCCAGGGGGAGAGAAGCGGCGCCGGCAATGGGGCAACAGCGCCAACAGACAGGGGGAGAGAAGGGGCAGCAGCACCCATTGCCGGCGCCGTTGCCCCGTTGCCACACCCATCTCCGGTTGTATAATTACCTGTTGCCGGGTTCGGGTCCGCGCTGCTTCAGGCCTCCGGTGTGCGTCCCCTGCGTCGTTGCTATGCGCTGCGAGACGCAATGACGTCTCTCGTTCCCTCCGTCAAACCCCCATACCCTGTTCCCTCCATCACCCCGTTCTCTCCATCACAAACCCCCGCCCGCATATCCCGTTCCCTCCATCACAAACCCCCCGCCTCGCATACCCCGTTCCCTCCGTTCTGATACCTGCAGAGTCCGGCAGTGGGCATGCAGGGACAGCGGCGGCGACGACATGTGCGGGAGGAGAGGCCTCCAAGCCAGTGGACGGGAAGCCAATGTGCTCGCTCCCGCCTGTCTGATTGACAGGCAGGGAGCGAGAGCAGCCTAAATGATAAAGGACTGATTGCAAGGCCAAAATCAGTCCTTTTTCAGGCGTGACATCACGCCAGGCTGCAGCCGGCCACTAGGAGGGTGACCCCTAGTGGCCGGTTTTTAAACGTAAATTTCACCATGATAATAATAAAAAAAAAAAAAAAAAAATTATGACAATATATTAGATATATGTTGTAGTACATAAGTACTACAACATATCAAAAAATAAAGTTGGTGACAGTGCCCATTTAACAAAGGTCATTTAATCCCTTCCTTAATAAAAGTTCAAATCACCCCCCTTTTCCCATTAAAAAAAACTGTGTAAATAAAAATAAACATATGTGGTATCGCCGCGTGCGTAAATGTCCAAACTATAAAAATATATAATTAATTAAACCGCACGGTCAATGGCATACGCGCAAAAAAATTCCAAAGTCCAAAATAACATATTTTTGTTCGCTTTTTATATCATGAAAAAATGAATAAAAAGCTCTCAAAAAGTCCGATCAATACAAAAATTATACCGCTATAAATGTCAGATCACAGTGCAAAAAATTTGCCCTCATACCGCCCCATACGCAGAAAAATAAAAAAGTTATAGGGGTCAGAAGATGACAATTTTAAACGTATAAATTTCCGTGCATGTAGTTATGATTTTTTCCAGAAGTGCGACAAAATCAAACCTATATAAGTAGGGTATCATTTTAACTGTATGGACCTACAGAATAAAGATCAGGTGTCATTTTTACTGAAAAATGTACTGCATAGAATCGGAAGCCTCCAAAATTACAAAATGGCGTCTTTTCTTCAATTTTGTCGCACAATTATTATTTTTTCCGTTTCGCTGTAGATTTTTGGGTAAAATGACTGATGTCACTGCAAAGTAGAATTGGTTGGCGCAAAAAATAAGCCATCATATGGATTTTTAGGTGCAAAATTGAAAGGGTTATGATTTTTAAAAGGTGAGGAGGAAAAAACGAAAGTGCAAAAAACGAAAACCCCTCAGTCCTTAAGGGGTTAACAAGGCCTCTGCAAAATGAAAGAAGCAATCTGATTGGTTGCTATGGGCAAATTTTTATTTGCACAGGTTTTGATAAATCTCCTCTTATGACGCCAATCATATTTCCAAAGTTGTGGCAAAATGGCTTAAAAGGGGTACTTCACCTCTATACATCTTATCCCCTATCCAAAGGATAGGAGATAAGATATCTGATACTCTTGATCCAAGTTTTAAAATTATTTGGAACAACTTTTGTTTCACGAATCTTTCGTTTTTGCTATAGTAAGCTGCACATATACCTTTACTAAAGCTGGCCCACCTATCCCGCTGATTTACAGTAGGAGTTCAACAGCCCTATCAAATATTTTTTTTCCATATCCTACTTCTTTGTGCTAGGGAAAGAGTGCTGCTCAAATCTACCGCTACATCACCATATTACTGGCTGAATCCGGTTTATTAAAAATAGAAAATAAAAGTATGTACTGTTCTATAAAATCCTGTGAATGGCTAGGAAGTTCCCACATAAGTTTGGAAAAGTATGGTCCCCTTTTAATGAGACAGTGCTGCTATTTCATGGATTGCCCTTTTAAATGATTTGAGATAGAAGTGCCATTGGCGACCTTATGTTGTCTGTGGGGTTTCTGGTGAAAAGGGGGACCGGCGTGAGTGTATTATGGGTGTGCTCATGGATTTAACGTCCCTATGTGCGAAAGTGAGGGCTAGAGATGAGCGAAGTTACAGTGATTCAATTCGTCACAAACTTCTCGGCTCGGCAGTTGCTGACTTTAGCCTGCATAAATTAGTTCAGCTTTCAGGTGCTCTGGTGGTCTGGAAAAGGCTCTCTCCTAGGAATGTATCCACCTTTTCCAGCCAACCGGAGCACCTGAAAGCTGCACTAATTTATGCAGGCTAAAGTCAGCAACTGCCGAGCCGAGAAGTTCGTGATGAATCGAATCACTGTTACTTTGCTCATCTCTAGTGAGGGCCCTGAAGAATGAATGTCCTTTTTAATTAATGATATACCGTAGTGCATATCAGGAGGATAACGTGAAAGGCAAGGGATAACTATGAAGAATTCTCATAATTCCCACTTGTCAGTATCAGCTGGAGACTTCTGAATTCCACTGTGAGTTAGATCATCAGATATAAACTCTAGCTGTGTATCCTATGCCTAGCCTGAATCTAAACACGTCACTGCAAGTTATAACTGCGTGGCTGCCTTGTTCTCCTCAGGGACTTTCATGCTACAGCTGTCAGGAGACATACTGTTTACAGTCATGCTTTATGTCTTCCCCAGGGGTCAAAACATGATGACTGGAAGTAGATTATTTCTAACATACGCAAACTGCATTGTGGGTCAGACTCTTTGGAATAAATATGGTCTTCGAGGAGTTTTTGTGTTTGTGTATAGAATTATATATAATGCACCTAGAAAGTTCCTGTTGGTCCCTAACCTTCTTGGGCTGTTTTGTACAAACCAACAATTTACTACGCATACAGTAACTTGCACTAGTAAAGCCAGCACACAGCCATGCAATCCCAATAGACAAACACTGGTGGTAGGTAGTGATGAAGATCTCAATAACTTTAACCTCTTAGGGACACTTATTTTAGGCATTTTGGACAAAGCAGTTTTAATTTTTATATTGTTGTCTTCAGAGCCACAACTCTTATTTTTCCATCAAAATATCTTTAAACCCCAAGTTACAGTAAAGTCGCCAAAGGTGTTGAATGCTGTTATAGGACACCAGAAGTCAGTCTGTGAAATTTCTGATCTGCAATGCTTAACTGTGAGTGCTATTATTGTGACGTGCGAGAGTCTGATATAAGCTAATTTTTTGTGCCGCAATCTTTTGTTTTTATCGGTCCAATTTTAAAATTTTTTTGGTGATAGGACTATTTGATCGGTTTTTATAAAAAAAATTTATGATATATGAAGGGACCAAAAATACACAATTTTGGTATTTTTTATCTGTACACCACTGACCGCGTAGGGTGACATTTTGCATACGGTGACGCCACGTTTATTTTTGTTTACATAATTGCATCGCATTGATTAGTGTTATCGGCGCTCCACTGCTCCAGCCTTCCATGGAGCACAGATTGGATAGCATGGAACCATGTAAGGGACCTCTCACCGCCGTCTCAGCTTATCGGGATGCCGTGATTTCATTGTGGCGGTCACGATCAGACCACTGAGCTAGCCGGGATTCGTTTTCTCTCATTTTAAACGCCACAATTAAATTGGATTGCAGTGTCTAAAGGGTTAATGCCAGACATCAGTGGATATGAAGTGCACTCAGCTCCTAAACGCTTTTCATATAACGGGAGCGGGCAAGGGACATAAATGTATGTCCATTGTCCTTAAGGGGTTAAGGTGCTCTTTGATTGGTGTGGTAAATATCCAATAATGGATACATCTCAGTAGTCATAGGCACCAAATATTATATACAAGTATACATACTGTGAGATTATACTCTGAGGTATTAGCTCAGGGATCATCCCTCATCATCATAATATCATACGACCTGTATTCATGCAGGAGTAACCACGCCACAGCAGTTGCCTTGTGAAGATCTGGCTCCTCGTTAGGTTTATTAGATTGCAGATATAACCAAACAAAACAGCCAAAAAATCCCTCGGCACTTGGGCCACTAACTACACTTTTATAGCTTGCCCTTTCTATGCCACCGGAGGGCTTATCCCAGCCGGTGTAAAACACATGTACCTTGCAACCTTTTAAAAGCTTATCTTTCTCAGCCAGCTCATCTGACAGTCCCTCTACTGGGGAATGAACACTCCTCTTGTTTCCCACTATTATGTCATCGTCCACACTGGTGCCACTTTGTGTGTCCACCACAGCCATCTGCTGTGCGCATGTCTGGCAAAAGGGACACGGTGTCTCCCCCTTAAATCAAACTGTAATCTAGGGAAAAGCCCAGACCCCACCTTCTGACTTCCTTACAACACACTTCTCTCTGCTGGGCTTCATTAAAGAGGATATCCAAAAATAGAGAACCAGAGTTAATATCTTCCCAAAAAAATAGCACCACACCTGTCTGCAGGTGGTTTGTGGTATTACAACCTGGCTCCATTCATTTCAATGGAACTGAGCTGCAAAACCATACCAAACCTAGAGCTGCGGTATTTAACGGTATTTACCCCCCCCCCCCCCCCCATCATGTGACCCGTGAGCGCTGCTTCTCTCCCCCCCCCCCCCCCGGTTTATCAGCCCAGTGCTGCGCTGTCCCCCACATTAACATTATCCAATAATTGTCAGCCGCTGCGCTGTACTGTACTATCCTGTGCCCAGGCTGCAAAAATAAACAAAATAAACTTTAACTCACCTTCCTACGTTCCCCAGTTACCGGCCTCACGGTCCATCGATGCGAGCCTCATGCTACTTCCTGGGGATGAGAACATCACAGAGCCGTCAGCCTATCACCAGCCGCAGCGATGTCCCGCCTTGGCCGGTGATAGGCTGAGCGCACTGTCATGTAAGGCCGGACGGATTTTTCTAATAGCTGTTTTAGCCCGTTCTTGCCCGTTATTAATAACTGCCGTTATTTTGTGACGGAAGATAGTAACGGGAGAAATAGTGCATGCACACTAAGACAGTTCTGCAGAAAAGTGCCCTTTTTAAAGGGTTTGTACAAGATTAGAAATAATGGCCGTTTTCTTCTAGAAACAGTACCACACCTGTTTATAGGTTGTATTTCAGATGGAGCTCAGCTCCATTGCAGTGAATAGGGTTGAGCTGAAATACAACATACAGCATTGTATTGTTTGGCTCTTCAGATCTATAGGGTATTTGTTGTACCAGGAACTGATGTTGCTTTGTGTATTGTGATAGCCAGGCACTGAAAGGGTGTGTTTCCCTACCTGATCTGGGAGAAACCTCACACTGGGGCCTGATTAAAGGGGTTATCTATCCAGCATTGGAGAAACTGAACTGATCTCTTTTAAAGGGGTAGTCTGGCTAGTTATCCAAAGGATAGGGGATAAGATGTCTGATCGCAGGGGTCCCGTCGCTGGGGACCTCCGCAATCTAGCATGCAGCACCCACCTGTGAGTACTGCAGAAAGTGCTGGAGGCTCAAAGCCTAATGCCTCCCGAACACGGGGACGGAGTATTGTGACGTCATGACTCCGCCCCCATGTGACGTCACGCCCCGCCTCCTCAATGCAAGTCTATGGGAGGGGGAATGACGGCCCCGTGGTCGGGAGGCATAAGACTTGGAGCCTCCAGCGCTTTCTGTAGTGCTCACAGGTGGGAGCTGCAAGCTAGATAGGGGATAAGATGTCTTAGGGCCGGAGTACCCCTTTAAAAACCGGCATCACATTTGTCTGCAGGTTGGGTTAGTGCTGGGAGGTATACCGGTTAATACCGAAATTTTTTTCCTGCACGATACGAATTTTTCCTATACCGCAATACCGGTTGGGCCCCTCGAATTAATGAATTATCAGCCGCAGTGCGCTGTCCCCACATCGGGCAACTAATCATATGTGACCCGCAGGCACTGTTCTGCTTCTCTACCCCCCCAATGAATTATCAGCGCTGTGCTGTCCCCCACTTCGGGGGACTAATCATATGTGACCCGCGAGCGCTGCTTCTCCTCCCCCCCCCCCCCCAAATAGTTATCAGCCGTTGCGCTGTACTGTACTATCCTGTGCCCGGGCTTCAGAAACAAAATAAACTTTAACTCACCTTCCTACGTTCCCCCGTTACCGGCCACACGGTCCCTCCGCTGCACTTGCTGCTTCTTGGGATGGGAACGTCACAGAGACGTCAGCCTATCACCGGCCGCAGCGATGTCCCGCCTTGGCCGGTGATAGGCTGAGCGCACTGTCATGTAAGAAGACGGCCATAGACTATAATGGGATTTTCTAACGGCCGTATAGGATTTTGTAACTGCCTTTTACAGCTGATTTTCAGATGGAACTTCGTACGGATCTTTAAAACTGAGTAATTTTGTAGTGTGAAAGGGGTCTAACAGTGTTTAAAATGGTACTCCGGTGGAACTGCCCTTAGCCTCTTTGGAATGGAGTTCACCACAGCTTCACAGGTTACTACTGGAGTCCCCTTCCACTCCATCATGAGGACATCACAGAGCTGGTGGATGTTAGAGACCTTGCGCTTCCCCACCATCCATTTGAAGATTCCCCACAGATGCTCAATAGGGTTTAGGTCTGGAGACATGCTTGGTCAGTCCATCATCTTTACCCTGTAGCTCCTTAGTGCCAGCAGCAACCATGCAGCCCCAGACCATGACACTCCCACCACCATGCTTGACTGTAGGCAAGACACACTTGTTTTTGTACCCCATACCTGGTTGCAGACACACGCTTGATACCATCTGAACCAAATAAGTTTCTTAGTCTCATTGGACCATAGGACATTCCTGTAATTCATGTGCTTAGTCTGCTTCCTTCTGGCATGACAGCCATGCAGACCAATTTGATGCAGTGTGCGGCGTATGGTCTGAGCACTGACAGACTGACACAAACACTCCACTTCAACAATGCTGGCAGCATTCATATGTCTCCCAAAAGACAACATCTGAATATGACACTGGGCAAGTGCCCTTAACCTTTTTGATTGATTATGCTGAGGCCTGTTCTAAATGGATCCTGTCCTGTAAAACCGCTGTATGGTCTTTCCCACCATGCTGCAGCTCAGTTTCAGGGTCTTGACAATCTTCTTACAGCCTAGGCCATCTTTATGTAGAGCAACAATTCTTTTTTTTTTTCAGATCCTCAGAGGGTTCTTTACCATGTTAAACTTCCGATGACCAGTATTAGAGAATGTGAGAATGACAACATCAAATTTAAAATACCTGATCCCCAATCACACCTGAGACCTTGTAACATTAAAGGGGTACTCCCGTGGAAAACTTTTCCTTTTTTAAATCAACTGGTACCAGAAAGTTAAACAGATTTGTGAATCACTTCTAACAAAAAATCTTAATCCTTCCAGTACTTTTTAGGGGCTGTATACTAAAGAGAAATCCAAAAAAGAAATGCATTTCCTCTGATGTCCTGACCACAGTGCTCTCTGCTGACCTCTGCTGTCCATTTCATGAACTGTCCAGAGCAGGAAAAAATCCCCATAGCAAACATATGCTGCTCTGGACAGTTCCTATAATGGACAGCAGAGGTCAGCAGAGAGCACTGTGGTCATGACATGAGAGGAAATTAATTTCTTTTTTTGATTTCTATTTAGTATACAGCCCCTAAAAAGTACTGGAAGGATTAAGATTTTTTAATAGAAGTGATTTACAAATCTGTTTAACTTTCTGGCACCAGTTGATTTAAAAAAAAAAAAAAAAAAAAAAGTTTTCCACCTGAGTACCCCTTTAACAAGTCACATGACCAGGGAGGGAAAATGACTAATTGGCCCAAATTTGGACATGTCCAAGTCCATTTTGGCCTTAAAGTGTACTTGTCATAGTGCAAAAAAAGAAAAAAAAAAAAAGATATGTTACCCAGTACCTAATCCTGATCACGTGCATACCATTTTTATGTGTCTCGGACCTGTATATCCAGAGATAAAAGCATTTATCTGCTGCTGAGTAACTTTTTCATTGTTCTGTTTTATCTTTTCCTAGTAAAGCTATGGGGACAGAGATGTCTCGGTGGTCCTAGTGCAGACTTATTCACTCTCGAGGTGATACCACATACTTTAATTTTATTATTTTTTTTACATTATTTTATTTAAAAAATTGTAAAGGTGGGGGGGATTCAAAGGGTGAGTGCAGACTGCAGAGCAATGGACCCTAGTCTGTAGAATACCCTAGGGTGCAATGCTCTGCAGTCTGCACATACCCTCTCCCCCCCTCCCCCTATGTGTGTATAACAGTGTGTGCGTGTGTACATTCCTATACAGCTGGGGGTATGTGCAGAGCATTGCACACTAGTATGTACTATAGACAAGGGTGCAATGTTCTGCACATCCCCCCCCATGTGTATATCATTGTGTGTATGTACATCCCTATGCAGGTGGGGGTATGTGCAGACTGCAGAGCATTGTACCCTTGGATCTGTGGAAGACACTAGGGTGCAATGTTCTGCAATGCACGCAGCCCCATGTGCAGAGGATAGCTAAGATGCAGTCACTTACAGATCCACGCCTACCCGCAGCAGCCTCCTGACGTATTTGGATTGTGTCCTCCGCAACATGCAAGGTAAGGCCTGTCAATGCTCTGCAGGGGCTGAATTAGGAACTAACCTTGGTGTTTGTCTGGAGGCAGTGGGGGAGAGGGGGGGGGGGGGGACACATGAGTGGGGACATGAGTGCGTACCCGCGCATACACTCTTTAGGGATCTCCAATACTGGATACCGGTAATGCTTTACAGCCGGTATCTAGTATTCTGCAAAATCTAGACTAGTCTGTCTGGCTAAAAGACAGGCGACCCCTAGTGGCAGCTATTTTGAGCTTTAATTTTGGGTGAAAATGTATGTATTTTTTGTAACAGATGTATATTGTGAAATGGCATATTATAAAGAGTCCTGCAATATATGAAAAGTTTTCAACAATGACAGTGCCTCTTTAAGGACCAGGCCAATTTTTTCCTCCTCCCTTTGTTTTTTGCGTCAGCAATTGTACTTTGTAATGACATCAATCATTTCATTACAAAATCTACAGCGAAACAAAGAATTTTTTTTTTATATATATATATATATATATATCTCTATCTGTGGGGTGAAATTGAGAAAAACAAAACATCCATTTTGTAACTTTTGGGGGCTTCTGTTTCTACTAGGGATCGACCGATATCGTTTTTTTAGGGCCGATACCGATAATCGGTGCAGGTTAGGGCCGATAACTTATACCGATATTCCGGTATAAGTTATCAGCTATTTAACCCCCTGCGACACCGCTGCAGATCATTGATTTAAAGCGGGTGCTTTAAATCAATGATCTGCAGTGGCTTTTGCGGGGCCATAGGCCGCCGCCACCCGCTTCTCTCCCCCTGCCTGTCAGGGTGGTCCGGGCCATCCTTCCTGTAGTGTCCGGGGGCGTTCCGGGTGAAGAGTGAACCGGTCCGGGCTGTCCTTCTCCGGCGGTCATCTTCTCCACTCCGGGCAGGCTCTGGCCTAGTACGCTGCATAGACGCCGCTGCGCTGTGACGCCCATGCACAGCGACGCACCTGACGTCACGGCGTAGCGGCGTCTATGCAGTGTCTATGCAGATGGATGGCCCAGACCACCCCCATTACGGGTAAGTTTAATTTTTTTATTGACTCGGAGGGTGGGGGAGGGGCCCGACCGGTATAGCGGTATGGGAAAAAATCCATACCGGTATACCGCCCAGCATCACGGTGGGGGGTGCGACACGGTGCGGGGGGGCATTATTGGCTTATCGGTAAGGTAATTGCTGATACCGATAATGCCCAAAATCGTGATTATCGGCCGATAATATCGGCCATACCAATAATCGGTCGATCCCTAGTTTCTACGCAGTTGATTTTTGACCGTCAGTTTAACTAGCCTTATATTTTAACAGTTCAGACATTTACACATGCAGTGGTACCACATATGATTATGTATATTTTTGTATTACATTATTTTATTTGAAAAATTGGTAAAGGGTATGATTTCAACTTTTATTAGGGAAGGGGTTAATTCACTTTTATTAACTTTTTACTTTTTTCTAGTCCTCATAGGGGGCTATACCATTCAATCTTGCGATACACTGTTCAATGCTAAGCTTTGGATCAGCATTGATCAGTGTTATTGGTTATATGCTGCTACAGTCTACAATGGCTGGCTGGGAGCATCAGATCACTGATTGGACAGCAAGGAGACAGGTATACACTACTGAAACGACCTTTATACCTAAGAATTTAAAGCAGCTATATATACTGCAGTTATATAGTTAGAAAGCATACATATGTTGAATCATAGAAGACACAAATGACAATATAAACATAAATGAGTTACTCATACTGTAATTGTAACCTTGAAAGAGCTATGAGGATGCGTAAAAAAAAAACTTATTTCATAACACAAGATAAATACCATGCACCTAAGGATAGTAATCACTATCCTATCGTGCCAATCCTCCTAGAAATGTATGTATATATTGACACATAGGTGTTAAGTTATGTACTAATTGCACAGAGGAATAAGCGAGAAACGTTGTATGGTAGAGTTTTAAGAAATTATGCTCAACATTACTTCTACAATTCTATTGGTCAGGCATGGTGATCCAAGAAAAAGCAACAAAAAGTAAAATGTTTTAAATGGATCTTGGACTGGGTTCAAAAATACTATTTTTATCAGTATTTTAGTTATAACCAGGAATGGGTTCACAAAACAGAAAAAACACAATAGGACTCAATACAGAAAAAATGCATGCAAATATTTCCATTATACACTGCTCAAAAAAAATTAAGGGAACACTAAGATAACACATCCTAGATCTGAATGAATGAACTAATCGTATGAAATACTTTCGTCTTTACACAATTCTTTAATTGAATGTGCTGACAACAAAATCACACAAAAATTATCAATGGAAATCAAATTTATCAGCCCATGGCGGTCTGGATATGGAGTCACACTCAAAATCAAAGTGGAAAACCAGACTACAGGCTGATCCAACTTTGATGTAATGTCCCTAAAACAAGTCAAAATGAGGCTCAGCAGTGTGTATGGCCTCCACGTGCCCGTATGACCTCCCTACAATGCCTGGGCATACTCCTGATGAGGTGGCAGATGGTCTCCTGAGGGATGTCCTCCCAGACCTGGACTAAAGCATCTGCCAACTCCTGGACAGTCTTGGGGTTCTCTGGCAAATGCCCAACGTCCTGCACAGTGTTGGGCTGTAAGTACAACCCCCCACCTGTGGATGTTGGGCCCTCATACCACCCTTATGGAGTCTGTTTCTGACCATTTGAGTGGACACATGCACATTTGTGGCCTGCTGGAGGTCATTTTGCATGGCTCTGGCAGTGCTCCTCCTTGTACAAAGGCGCAGGTAGCGGTCCTGCTGCTGAGTTGTTGCCCTCCTACGGCCTCCTCCACGTCTCCTGATGTACTGGCCTGTCTCCCGGTAGCACCTCCATGCTCTGTACACTACGCTGACAGAGACAGCAAACCTTCTTGCCACAGCTAGCATTGATGTGCCATCCTGAATGAGCTGCACTACCTGAGCCACTTGTGTGGGTTGTAGACTTTGTCTCATGCTACCACTATAGTGAAAGCACCGCCAGCATTCAAAAGTAACCAAAACATCAGCCAGGAAGCATAGGAACTGAGAAGTGGTCTGAGGTCACCACCTGCAGAACCACTTCTTTATTGGGGTGTCTTGCTATTTGCCTATAATTTCCACCTGTTGTCTGTTCCATTTGCACAACAGCATGGGAAATTGATTGTCAATCAGTGTTGCTTCCTGAGTGGACAATGTGATTTCAAAGAAGTGTGAATGACTTGGAGTTACATTGTGTTATTTAAAGGGGTACTCCGGTGGAAAAAAAAAAAAATTTTAATCAACCAATGCCAGAAAGTTAAACAGATTTGTAAATGACTTCTATTAAAAAATCTTTACCCTTCCAGTACTTAGCAGCTGTATGCTACAGAGGAAATTCTTTTCTTTTTGAATTTCTTTTTTGTCTTGTCCACAGTGCTCTCTGCTGCCACCTGATGCCCGTATCAGGAACTGTCCAGAGCAGGAGAAAATCCCCATGGCAAACCTATGCTGCTCTGGACAGTTCCTGACACGGACAGAGGTGTCAGCAGAGAGCACTGTGAACAAGACAGAAAATCTAATTACTGAAAGGATTAAGATTTTTAAATAGCAGTAATTTACAAATCTGTTTAATTTTCTGGCACCAGTTCATTTAAAAAAATAAAAGTTTTCCACCGGAGTACCCCTTGAAGTGTTTCCTTTATTTTTTTGAGCAGTGTAGTCATTCTCTATGACGGTTCCACTCCTAGCTGGCCAAAATGCTGTGTGTGAACCAAGCCTCAGTTTTCCAAAAGTATTCCTTTTTTGATTACAAAAAACAGCCAAAAACATTATAGGGTCGCTAAGGTTTGAAAAAATGCAAACATTTTTATTATTATTATTTTTTTGCTTAAGCACCAGATGTGCAGTCAAAACGTCTGACTAAAACATGCTTGGCTGTCTCCAATATCACGATAGATGTGAATGGAGAGAGCCATGCACATAAATCTAGCACCCGTCTTACCAACGAGGTCAGGGATCATGGAGTAGACAGCTTTGTACATTGTGTAGTGGCTATGCTGGGTTACTGCAGCATAGCTCTCTTTAAAATTAAATGAGACATGAGCTGAAGAAACCCTGCACTACCACTACACAATGCCGGGAGACCATGGGGGAGATTTATCAAGACCTGTCCAGAGAAAAAGTTGCTGAGTTGCCCATAGCAACCAATCAGATTGCTGCTTTCATTTTGGAAAAGACCCCTGAAAAAGAAAATAAACCCCCCTAAACAGGTTTTGATAAATCTCCCCCAATGTACTTCTGGCTTTGTTTCACTGTGTATGGCAGCACCCGAGCTCTGACAGAAAGCTGATCGGCAAGGTCCTAATTATGAGATCCCTACCAACCTGATATTGATGACCTTGTTTAATATTTTAACAAAGGAATAAGGCTTCACGTTTTATGCAATACGGGACCGCACACAGTTGAAGGGAGCTAAAACAGGGCGCTTCGGTTTTAGGTCCGGTGGGAAAACCGCATACGGGACAAAAATGAGGCGATCGGAGTCAGCGCTTCACTCCGGTCGGCTCATTGAAATATATTATATACGGGTCGCATACGGCAGGAATACGGGAGCGCCTGCTTTTAGCTCCCCCAGCCATATGCGGTACTGTATTGCATAAAACGTATAGCCTAACACAGTGATGAAGAAAAAAAATGCATGAAATTACTACTCACCATCCTCTTCATTTGTCATGCCAATTTCTACCTGGGCACCAGCCAGTTCGAATTGTTTATTAGATATGCCATTTCCAGCCACTGGCCCAAACAGGACACCAGGCGAGTCGGACCCAGGCTGCATGAACGTACTTCTTCAGGTGTAAGTGTGCTATAAGGTATATGGAAATGCCTTGAGTTGATATGTTTTTTACAGCTGTCAGTTAATTTCATCTGCGAAACTGGATGAACATGCTGGGCTGGCTGTCCTACAGAAAGAGTAGTTGACAGACACCTAATAAATACGGCACCTGTTGAGTCTATACGTTCCCTGGAAAACAAAGACATTGTATCCATGAGCACGCCATAACAGATCCAGACACTACATGACCCAATACTAGGTAATTGCAGGTTGAACATTTTACAGTATGTAATTAAAGAACCTTTACAGCCTCATAACGGTACAGATTTACATCCACACTTATCTCTTCTTTATTGCATATAAAACTAAGTTTTATTTAGAAACATAAAACATAATGAAATGCATATGGGACCTCTGTGTTTCACGGTAGTGCTACCAAACATTTAAAGAAGGTCTCCTCTTAGTTAGGGTCTATTCACATGTACAGCGCATCAAATCTGTGTAGAATACTGTACGTATGAATAGACCATGAAGGGGTTATCTGGCAGGAAGTTTTTTTTTCCCCCTTTTAATTTTCTTTACAACTTTGTCTATTGCACATGATATAGAAAAATAAACCATTATTTAGCCCAATTCCCAGCTGCCTTCCTCTTACTGTCGGAAATCGTGGCGCTTGGGCCCGAAGTGACTCATACTGTTGCTCAGCCAATCACTGCCTCACTGCCAGCAGCAATGTCCCACCTAAGCCAGTAATTGGCTGAGGGGCCGTGTGACACTTTGGGCCCAGCTGTCACTCCAGGCCAAAGCGTCACGATTTCTGACAGAAAGAGTTTCACAGAGAGCGGGGTGGGACACCAGAGGCACCACGGGAGCACTTACCGTATTTTTCGCCGTATAAGACGCACTTTTTCTTCCCGAAAACTGGGGGGGGGGGAAGTTGATGCGTCTTAGAAGGCGAATACACACCTATCGCGGCGGTCCCTGCAGCCATCAACGGCCGGGACCCGCGGCTAATACAGGACATCAGCAATCGCAGTGATGCCCTGTATTAACCCTTCAGACGCGTCGATCAAAGCTGACCGCCGCATCTGAAGCGAAAATAACACTAACCCGGCTGTTCAGTCGGGCTGTTCGGGACCGCCGCGGTGAAATCGCAGCGTCCTGAACAGCTTACAGGACACCGGAAGGGACCTTACCTGCCTCCTCGGTGTCTGCTCCGTGCCGGGATCCCCTGCATGGCCGGCGCTCTCAGTCGTCATCACGTCATTGCGCACGCCGTCCCATCATCCAATAGGAGCGGGGTGCATAGCGACGTGATGACGGCGACGGAGAGCGAGGATACCGGGAAGCAGAGACGTTCCAGAGCGGCGGGGAAACCCCGGGGACGCGGCGACAGTGATGGAGGGCAACATCCAGGGCAGCGGTGTCGGGTCCGGAGCGGCGGGGACACATGAGTACTACCTCCTATACCAGTGGTCTTCAACCTGCGGACCTCCAGATGTTGCAAAACTACAACTCCCAGCATGCCCGGACAGCCAACGGCTGTCCGGGCATGCTGGGAGTTGTAGTTTTGCAACATCTGAAGGTCCGCAGGTTGAAGATCACTGTCCTATACTTTACATTGTATTTGGTTCAGAATCTTTATTTTCTAGATTTTTATCCTATAAAATTAGGTGCGTCTTATATGCCGGAGCGTCTTATATGACGAAAAATACGGTATTTTTTTTCTTTATATCATGTGTAATGGGCAAAGTGGCACATAATATAACCCCCTCTGCCAGATAACCCTTTTAACCACTTAAGAAATAAAAAAACAGAGCTAATTGTCCTCAGGTTGGGTGTGGTATTACAACTTGGCTCCATTCACTTCAATGGAATTGAGCTGCAATACCCCAACCCTGAGAACAGGTATGGGGCAGTTTTATGAAGAAATTAGCTCTGTTTTACAACTATGAATGATCCCTTTAAAAATCAAGCAAATTTTTGTCTTTGCATTTGAATCTTTTCCTCCTCACCTAAGAGCCATATGAGAATATATATTTGTGTGGTGAAATTGAGTAAAATAAACACAATACTTCAACTTTTAGGGTTTCTTTTCACAATGTTTGCCATGCATTAAAACTGGCATGGTACCTTCTCACAATTTATATAGTTTTTGTTTTATTACTTTAATAAAATGAGAACCTTTTTAACATAAAAATGCTTTGTTTGCATCATCATGCTGTGACCCCCCTATAGCTTTTCCATTTTATGTCTACAGAGCCGTGTAAGGGCTTTATTCACACTGATCTGTAGTTTTTATTGGTACCATTTTGAGGTAGATGTGATGCTTTGACCACTTTTTATTTAATAGTAGACATTTTAGCACACAGCAGTACAAATTATATTTATAGTTTCATTTTTTTATTTCCCAAAGCATCACATTCCGCCAGCTTGACTTCTTCCCATAGTGCATCCCGGTGGCATCTCTTCCCCAGGTTAGTGAGGCACATGCACCCGCCAATCATATGATGTAATAGAAAGATCATTCATCAGACCAGGCTGCCTTCTTTTAGAGGTCCGCAATCTAGTTCTGATGCTCACATGCCCATTATAAGCACTATAAAAAGGTGGACAGGGATCAACATAGGTAATCTGACCAGAAAGTGTGATGCATTGTGTCCTGACAGCTTTCTATCATAGACGGCATGAACTTTGCACTTGCTTTTCTGTGGAATCAAATCAGACAGGCTAGTCTTCACTGCTCAGAGGTTTTAGGCTTGAGGCGGATCAAGTTGTTTTAAGTTACAGTGGACATAGTAAGGTATTAGGGATGAGGCAGGTTACTGAAGTATATGACATACAGTGTGGTACAATGGCTAAAGAACAACACATTAGGTATATACAACAGGATAACGGCCTGATTCATGATAATAGGGATTCATTACATGGTAAAGGGAAGACTACATGTAGCATTGGGCTGAAAACATAAGATAAGACAGAGATTTAACATGTAATACAACACAAGAGATATAAGCAAAAGGATTACAGAGGATCTGACATGAAGCATGGTGCTGAATCATGGAAAAAATGTGGCAGATGAGAACAGCAGCATGCGGTATGACAATAAATAAAACACAAAATATAGGTAACATGATGGCATGGTGATAAAGATAAATGGTAGGTCTTTGGGCATACACCAAACTGTGTGCTATCATGGATGTATATGATATGTAGCATAGTGCTGGAGAATAAATAGCAGGCTAGGGGAGAATTGACTTGCAGCAACATGCTCGAGGTGTATAGATATACTAGATATACTAGAGATATACGACAGGGTACAGGGGTGTGATATACTAGAGATATACGACAGGGTACAGGGATGTGATATACTAGAGATATACGACAGGGTACAGGGATGTGATATACGACAGGGTACAGGGATGTGATATACTGGAGATATATGACAGGGTACAGGGATGTGATATACTGGAGATATATGACAGGGTACAGGGATGTGATATACGACAGGGTACAGGGATGTGATATACTGGAGATATATGACAGGGTACAGGGATGTGATATACTGGAGATATATGACAGGGTACAGAGATGTGATATACTGGAGATATATGACAGGGTACAGAGATGTGATATACTGGAGATATATGACAGGGTACAGGGATGTGATATACTGGAGATATATGAGAAATTACAGGGATGTGATATACTGGAGATAGATGACAGGGTACAGGGATGTGATATACTGGAGATATATGACAGGGTACAGGGATGTGATATACTAGAGATATACGACAGGGTACAGGGATGTGATATACTAGAGATATACGACAGGGTACAGGGATGTGATATACTAGAGATATACGACAGGGTACAGGGATGTGATATACGACAGGGTACAGGGATGTGATATACTGGAGATATATGACAGGGTACAGGGATGTGATATACTGGAGATATATGACAGGGTACAGGGATGTGATATACTGGAGATATATGACAGGGTACAGGGATGTGATATACTGGAGATATATGACAGGGTACAGGGATGTGATATACTGGAGATATATGACAGGGTACAGAGATGTGATATACTGGAGATAGATGACAGGGTACAGGGATGTGATATACTGGAGATATATGACAGGGTACAGGGATGTGATATACTGGAGATATATGACAGGGTACAGGGATGTGATATACTGGAGATATATGACAGGGTACAGGGATGTGATATACGACAGGGTACAGGGATGTGATATACTGGAGATATATGACAGGGTACAGGGATGTGATATACTGGAGATATGACAGGGTACAGGGATGTGATATACTGGAGATATATGACAGGGTACAGGGATGTGATATACTGGAGATATATGACAGGGTACAGGGATGTGATATACTGGAGATATATGACAGGGTACAGGGATGTGATATACTGGAGATATATGACAGGGTACAGGGATGTGATATACTGGAGATATATGACAGGGTACAGAGATGTGATATACTGGAGATATATGACAGGGTACAGGGATGTGATATACTGGAGATATATGACAGGGTACAGAGATGTGATATACTGGAGATATATGACAGGGTACAGAGATGTGATATACTGGAGATATATGACAGGGTACAGGGATGTGATATACTGGAGATATATGACAGGGTACAGGGATGTGATATACTGGAGATATATGACAGGGTACAGAGATGTGATATACTGGAGATATATGACAGGGTACAGGGATGTGATATACTGGAGATATATGACAGGGTACAGGGATGTGATATACTGGAGATATATGACAGGGTACAGAGATGTGATATACTGGAGATATATGACAGGGTACAGGGATGTGATATACTGGAGATATATGACAGGGTACATGAGATGTGACATTAAGCCAGGTGGCATGGAAGGCACAGCAGAGATGTGACAGGCAGCAGAGGACATGGCAATGACATGGCAGAGCCATCCCCTATCTGAGGACACACTCACCGGGCATGGTCAGCTGTTGTCCCTCGGCTCCTAGCTCCAGCTTCTCTCCCTCTCGGCCTCTCCCATTAGACGTGGCTCTTGGTGACCGGCCTGGTGTCTATACAGTTTCCATTCCCCTAGGAAACATGAAAACCCGGAACCATAATCCGCTCCCCCGAACCGACACCGTGCAACCCGCACACTACAGACTGGTGCCCCGGAAAGCTCTTTAATACAAGCAATCACACAATAACAATGACCCAACAACAGCCACGTCCTTTTCCAGGTGATATCAGCTGTGTAATGTTTCCGGGAGGAAGACAAAGCGAGTTACACCAAGAACTTCCGGTGCCACCTGAAACAAGGGGAGGTTTTGTGGGTTTAACCTGTTAGCGGCCAGTAGAGAACATACGATGTGTGTACAGTGCGCTGCCACTACTGCGCGCCTCTTCTTCATAACAAACACACAGAATCGCAGCGTTTACCGCATAAAGTGAGTTTATACCAACAAGAAAACTACAAAAGATCTTTGCAGTGCTCTGTGCACACAAAACCCGAACAATAACAGAAGCTATGGTGTTACATGGTGCCCCGCCCCTGAATACAAAGGCCACGCCTCAAACCTCCCCTGCTAACGTTAAACCCCCTGGGGCAGTGTTTCCCAACTAGTGTGCCTCCAGCTGTCCTGGCATGCTACAAGTTATAGTATTGCCTGAAGTCGTTTTCAACAGCTAGAAGCCCACTGGTTGGGAAACCTAGGACCTTGGGTCGGACTATATAAAATCGTCCAGTTCTTAGATAATTCTGTAGCCTTGGGTGCCCTGACTTATGTATTTTGTTCATCTCCATGAGCCTCTGTTCCTGACTTAGGGTACATTCATACATACAGGATCCTGCGCAGATTTGAAGCGCAGGATTTGTAACTGCAGATTAGAAGCTGTGCTCAGTCATTTAGTTTACGTTGAAATCAATAGCAGAAAATCCTGCGCATCAAATCTGCGTACGTGTGAACGTACCCTTATAAGGATTTTAATATTTGGTTGACTTTCTGCACTTTTCCTGAATAGTCTCATGGGCAGGAAAATATTTAACCCCTTAAGGACCAGGCCATTTTACACCTTAAGGACCAGAGCGTTTTTTGCACATCTGACCACTGTCACTTTAAACATTAATAACTCTGGGATGCTTTTAGTTATCATTCTGATTCCGAGATTGTTTTTTCATGACATATTCTACTTTAACATAGTGGTAACATTTTGTGGTAACTTCCATCCTTTCTTGGTGAAAAATCCCAAAATTTGATGAAAAATTTGAAAATTTAGCATTTTTCTAACTTTGAAGCTTTCTGCTTGTAAGGAAAATGCATATTCAAAATAATTTTTTTTAAATTCACATTTCAGCAGCAATTTTCCAATTTTTCACAAAATTTTTCAGGGACCAGTTCAGGTTTGAAGTGGATTTGAAGGGTCTTCATATTAGAAATACCCCATAAAAGACCCCATTATAAAAACTACACCCCCCAAAGTATTCAAAATGACAATCAGTAAGTGTTTTAACCCTTTAGGTGTTTTACAGGAATAGCAGCAAAGTGAAGGAGAAAATTCACAATCTTCATTTTTTTTTTTCGCATGTTCTTGTAAACCCAATGTTTGACTTTTTATAAGGGGTAAAAGGATGTATACTTATATTTGTAGCCCAATTTCTCTCGAGTAAGCACATACCTCATATGTCTATGTAAAGTGTTCGGCGGGCGCAGTAGAGGGCTCAGAAGCGAAGGAGCGACAAGGGGATTTTGGAGAGTACGTTTTTCTGAAATGGTTTTTGGGGGGCATGTTGCATTTAGGAAGCCCCTATGGTGCCAGAACAGCAAAAAAAAAACACATGGCATACCATTTTGGAAACCAGACCCCTTGGGGAACGTAACAAGGAATAAAGTGAGCCTCAATACCCCACAGGTGTTTCACGACTTTTGCATATTTAAATAAATAAAAAAAAAATCACAAAAATTTGTTTCCCCCCACATATAACATTTTTGCTAGGGTTAATAGCAGAAAATACCCCCCAAAATTTGTAACCCCATCTCTTCTGAGTATGGAGGTACCCCATAAGTTGACCTGAAGTGCACTACGGGCGAACTACAATGCTCAGAAGAGGAGGAGCACCATTGAGCTTTTGGAAAGAGAATTCGTTTGGAATGGTAGTCAGGGGCCATGTGCATTTACAAAGCCCCCCCGTAATGCCAGAACAATGGACCCCCCCACATGTGACCCTATTTTGGAAACTACACCCCTCACAGAATTTAATAAGTGGTGCAGTGAGCATTTACACCCCACTGGCGTTTGACAGATCTTTGGAACAGTGGGCTGTGATAATGGAAAATTAAATTTTTCATTTTCACGGATCACTGTTCCAAAAATCTGTCAGACACCTGTGGGGCGTAAATGCTCACTGTACCCCTTATTACATTACATGAGGGGTGTAGTTTCAAAAATGGGGTCACATATGGGAGGGGGGGTCCATTGTTCTGGTACCATGGGGGCTTTGTAAACACAAGTGGCCTTCAATTCCGGACAAATTTTCTCTTCAAAATCCCAATGGCGCTCCTTCTCTTCTGAGTATTGTAGTGGACCCATAGAGCACTTTACATTCACATATGGGGTATGCTCTTACTCAGAAGAAATGGGGTTACAAATTTTGGGGGGCTTTTTTTTTATTTTCCCTTGTGAAAATGAAAAATTTAGGGTGACACCAGCATTTTAGTGAAAAAATTTTTTTTTTTCATTTTCCCATACAACTTTAATGGAAATTTGTCAAACACCTGTGGGGTGTTCAGGCTCACTATACCCCTTGTTACGTTCCGTGAGGGGTGTCATTTCCAAAATGGGATCACATGTGGGTATTTATTTTTTGGGGTTTATGTCAGAACCGCTGTAAAATCAGCCATCCCTGTGCAAATCACCAATTTAGGCCTCAAATGTACATGGTGCGCTCTCACTCCTGAGCCTTGTGCGTCCGCAGAGCATTTTACGCCCACATATGGAGTATTTCCGTACTCAGGAGAAATTGCGTTACAAATTTTGGGGGTCTTTTTTTCCTTTTACCTCCCGTGAAAATAAAAAGTACAGGACAACACCAGCATGTTAGTGTAAAAAAATTTTTTTTTTTACACTAACAGGCTGGTGTAGACCCCAACTTTTCTTTTTCATAAGGGGTAAAAGGAAAAAAAGCCCCCAAAATTTGTAGTGCAATTTCTCCCGAGTACGGAGATGCCCCATATGTGGCACTAAACTGTTTCCTTGAAATACGACAGGGCTCTGAAGTGAGAGAGCGCCATGCGCATTTGAGGACTAAATTAGGGATTGCACAGGGGTGGACATAGGGGTATTCTACGCCAGTGATTCCCAAACAGGGTGCCTCCAGCTGTTGCTAAACTCCCAGCATGCCTGGACAGTCAGTGGCTGTCCGGAAATGCTGTGAGTTGTTGTTTTGCAACAGCTGGAGGCTCTGTTTTGGAAACACTGCCGTACAATACGTTTTTTTTTTATTGGGGGGACAGTGTAAGGGGGTGTATATGTTGTGTTTTACCCTTTATTATGTGTTAGTGTATTGTAGTGTTTTTAGGGTACGTTCACACTGGCGGAGGTTTACAGTGAATTCACCGCTAGGAGTTTGCGCTGAGGCGAAAAATTAGCTCATACTTGAAGCAGAAAACTTACTGTAAACCCGCCAGTGTGAATGTACCCTGTACGTTCACATGGGGGGGGGGCAAACCTCCAGATGTTTCAAAACTACAACTCCCAGCATGTACTGACAGACCGTGCATGCTGGGAGTTGTACTTTTGCAACAGCTGGAGGCACACTGGTTGGAAAACCTTCAGTTAGGTTCTGTTACCTAACTCAGTATTTTCCAACCAGTGTGCCTCCAGCTGTTGCAAAACTTCAACTCCCAGCATGTACTGATCGCCGAAAGGCATGCTGGGAGATGTAGTTATGCAACAGCTGGAGGTACACAACTACAACTCCCAGCATGCAGAGAGACAGCTGTTTGCTGTTTAGGCATGCTGGGAGTTGCAGTTTTGCAACATCTGGAGAGCTATAGTTTAGAGACCACTGCACAGTGGTCTCCAAACTGTGGACCTCCAGATGTTGCAAAACTACAACTCCCAGCATGCCCAGACAGCAAACTGCTGTGTGGGCATGCTGGGAGTTGTAGTTTTGCAAGATCTGGAGGTGCACAGTATAGAGATCACTGTGCAGTAGTCTCAAACTGTAGACCTCCAGCTGTTGCAAAACTGCAACTCCCAACAAGCCTAAACAGCTCTCTGGGCATGCTGGGAGTTGTAGTTTTGCAACATCTGGAGGGTTACAGTTTAGAGACCACTATAGTTGTCTCAGACTGTAGCCCTCCAGATGTTGCTAAGTAACTCACCGGCTTCCGTCGGATCCAGGGAGCTGCGTCGCCGTCCTCTTCTTCCGCCGATCGTCTCCCGCTGCCGCCGCTGATCGTCGCCCGCTGCCATTGCCGATGGGTAAGTGGATCTTCGGCGCCGGTCCCTGTCGGTTTCCCCGTCCTGCCCCGCCTATTGTGGGTGGGCAGAACGGGGAAACCGAAAGTAAACCCCTCCGCCCCCAATCTGCTATTGGTGGTCGCGTCTAGACCACCAATAGCAGAGATAGGAGGGGTGGCACCTCTGCCACCTCATTCCTATCGCTACAGGGGGATCGTGGGTGTCTAGGACTTCCGCAATCCCCTTTATTTTCCGGGTCACTATAGATCCGTATAACCCGGAATAGCCGCAAATGGCAAGTGTGAATTCACTTGCGATTTGCGGCGATTGCCGACATGGGGGGTCTGATGACCCCCCTGGGCATTTGCGCGGGGTGCCTGCTGATAGATATCAGCAGTCACCCCGGCCCGGTCCCCGCCCGGCGCGCAGCGGGGACCGAAATTCCCACGGGCGTACAGGTACGCCCCTGGTCCTTAAGTACCAGGGAGCAAAGGCGTACCTGTACGCCCTTGATAAGGGGTTAAAGCGTACCTGTCATAGTGCAAAAAAAGAAAAAAAGTGATATGTTACTCAGGACCCAATCCTGATCATGTGCATATAATTTTTATGTGTCTCGGTCCTATATATCCAGAGATATAAACATTTATCTGCTGGTGAGTTACTTTTTCATTGTGCTGGCTGGAGGGGGCGTGTCAGTCTGTTTCCTTCACAGTGTGTGTAGGAACATTCCTATACAGGTGGGGGTATGTGCAGAGCATTGCACTGTTGTCTGTAATACAGACAACAGTGCAATGCTCTGCACATACCCCCACCTGTATAGCACTGTTCCTACACACACTGCTATACACATGGGGGGGGGGGGATGTGCAGAGCATTGCACCATTGTCTGTATCTTTAAAGGTGGGGGTATGTGCTGGTATGTGTATCTTTAAAGAAGGGGTGTGACTGCTTAACTTGGGGGTGTGAGCCTGGCTATCTTAGCATCATATTTACCCCACCTCCTCTAAGCCTCATATCCCCTCCTTAAAGGGGTACTACGGCCCTAATACATCTTATCCCCGATCGCGGGGGTCCCGCCGCTGGGGACCCCCGCAATCTGTCATTGGTCACCCACCTTTTTGAACTCTGCAGTGCTGGAGGCTCTGATTGTGTAGCGTGACGTCAGAGTATCATGACGTCACGACTCCGCCCCCCGTGTGACGTCACACCCCGCACCTTCAATGCAAGACTATGGAGTGGGCGTGATGGCCATCATGCCCCCTCCCATAGACTTGCATTGGAGGGGCGGGGGGCGGAGTTGTGACTTCACTATACTCCGGCCCCATGATCGTCACGCTACACGCTCGGAGCCACCAGCGCTGTGGAGAGCTCAAAAAGGTGGGTGCGCAATGACAGACATCAAGAGGTGGGTGCGCGATCAGACATCTTATCCCCTATCCTTTGGATAAGATGTATTAGTGTCGGAGTACCCCTTTAAGCCTGATACCCCCTCAGCTTTATATTCACCCCCAGTACAACCCCCTTAGCTTCATAGTCACCCCTCTCAACCTGATTTACACTCCTCAGCGTCATACTTACACCCCTAAATCACCCCCTAAGCCTCATATTCACCCCCTTCACAGGCCTCATACTTGCGCACACACACCCATGCCTGATTCACACCCCCTCAGCCTCATATTTAGTTGGTGGCCCAGTATGTCAGTCCTATCAGGCGGATTCAGTCCATATCCCTGGGCCCCACACACCTCAGGACTCTTTTACAGTGTAAAGTTATAATTGAGTTAATATAATGCTTTGAGTTATAATAATATGTTCTTGTGCCTTTAACCCCTTAACGACAATGGATGTAAATGTACGTCATGGTGCGGTGGTACTTAACGCACCATGATGTACATTTACGCTTCACCATGACCGTCATGTGCATCAGGTCCAGGCTGCTATCAGCAGCCATGGACCCGCCGGTAATGGCGGACATCCACGATCGCGCGGATGTCCGCCATTAACCACTCAGATGCCGTGATCAATAGAGATCACGACATCTGCGGCAGTACGGTACTTTAAATGGATGACCCCGACATCTGCGGCAGTGCGGTACTTTAAATGGGTGACCCCGTCTTCTGGGGTCTTCTGCTCTGGTCTGAGATCGAACAGACCAGAGCAGAAGATAGCCAATAACACTGATCACTGCTATGTCCTATACATAGCACTGAACAGTATTAGCATTCAAGTGATTGATATAAATAGTCCCCTATGGGGACTATTAAAGAGTAAAAAAAAAAGTTACAAAATTTAAATAAAAAAATAAAAAATGTATTGAAAAATCCCCTCCCCCAATAAAAATGTAAATCACCCGTTTTTTTCCCATTTTAACCCCCCCCCCCCAAAAAAAAAGCATAAAACATAATAATTAATAAACATATTTTGGATCACCACATGCGTAAAAGTCTGAACTATCAAAATATATTGTAAATTATCCCGTAGGGTGAACGGCGTAAACAGCCCCTCATACAGCCCCTTATATGGAAAAATGAGAAAATTATAGGCGGTCAAAATCGGACAATTTCAAACATACTAATTTCAAACATACTAATTTTGTTAATATAGTTTGAGATTTTTTTTAACCTTTTAAGGACGCCGGGCGTATGCATACACCCTGCATCCCGAGTCCTTAAGGACGTGGGGCGTATGCATACGCCCGTGGGAATTCCGGTCCCTGCTGCTAGCCGGTTGGGGACCGGACCAGGATGCCTGCTGAAATCATTCAGCAGGCATCCCGGCACATCGCCGAGGGGGGTCCCCATGTCAGCGATTGCAGAAAATCGCATTTCAGTTCAGACATGCGATTTTCTGCTATTCCGGGCTGATCGGGTCTCTGGTGACCCGATCACCTGGAAAATAGGGATGATCGGAGCTGTCAGTGACAGCCCTGATCATCCTGAGGGATAGGAGCGAGGTCGCAGTGCTGCGATCTCCTCCTATCCCCTGCCATTAGTCAGAACTGATTCTGACCAATGGCAGGGCAGGACAGTGAGTTGCCATGGCAACCCCCCCGTTCTGCCCACCCCTGGATGTCGAGGGGAACGTGGGGAGAAGATGGAGGCCTGTACCTGGAGGAGAAGATGCCTGGGGACCCCGATCGTCGCTGTAAGCTGCAAAGATCCTGGCTCATGTAGGGAAACGACAGTGGGGGGGAATGAAAGTGAAAGTAAAGTGATCTTTACTGTGGCAACCACTAGGAAAGCCAAACTGCAACATTTTCCTTACAAGTTGAGAGCTTCAAAGTTCGAAAAATGCTACATTTTCTAAATTTCCATGAAATTTTGGGATATTTCAACAAAAAAGGATGCAAGTAACGGCGAAAATTTTCCACCAAAATAAAGTAGAATATGTCACGAAAAAACTATCTCAGAATCAGAATATTCGGTAAAAGCGTTTTCAAGTTATTAATTCCTAAAGTGACGGTGGTCAGAATTGCGAAAAAGGTCTCAGTCCTTAAAGGAGTAGTCCGGCGCGCACTTTTTTCATGTTATCCCGTCCGGGCTGCAAAATAAAAGAAAACGCACTTTATCTTACCAGCCAACGAGCCCCGGAGCTCCGTTACAGGTGTTCGGTCCCCGAGCTGTATTCTTCGTACTTCCGGTTAGCCCGGCACGTCACACGGAGCTTCAGCCTATCCCTGGCCGAGGCGGGACATCGCTGCGGCCAGTGATAGGCTGAAGCTCCGTGTGACGTGCCTGGCTAACAGGAAGTAAGAAGAATACAGCCCGGGGACCGAACACCTGTTCCGGAGCTCCGGGAGCTTGTTGGCAGGTAAGATAAAGTGCGTTTTCTTTTATTTTGCAGCCCGGACGGGATAACATGAAAAAAGTGTGCACCGGAGTACTCCTTTAAGGTGAAAAAGGGCTGCGTCCTTAAGGGGTTAAAGCAGTACATTTATAAAAAAAAAAAAAAAAAAAGGCATATAACATGGGTATCATTTTAATCGTATTGACCCACAGAATAAAGAAAATATGTTAATTTTACTGTAAAGTGTACAGCGCGAAAATAAAACCTTCCATAATTTGCTAAATTGTGGATTTCTTTTCAATTTTCCCACATAAATAATATTTTTTTGGTTGCGCCATACATTTTATGGTAAAATAAGTGATGTCATTACAGAGTAAAATTGGTGACGCAAAAAACAAGCCCTCATATGGGTCTGTGGATGGAAATATAAAAGAGTTATGATTTTTAGAAGGCGAGGAGGAAAAAACGAAAATGCAAAAATAAAATTGGCCTGGTCCTTAAGGGGTAAATACTGTTGCTAAGTGTTATGTTACCAAGGAAGGTGTAAGGTGAACAGGTGGCTTGTTGGTGACCAATGGAACATCTCTAAATTGCTCCCATATATACCAGGGAGGAGCTAGTGCTAGTCAGTTCTGCTGAGGTACAGTGGAGTGAAGACCTGAGAAGTTGTCTAGTGTTCCTGAGGGAGGCCAAGGCCTAGTCACTAGTGTTGAGCGGCATAGGCCATATTCGAATTCGCGAATATTCGCGAATATATGGACGAATATTCGTCATATATTCGCGAATATTCACATATTCGTTATCTCCTCGTTTTATTTTCGCATATGCGAAAATCACGTATGCGAAAATTCAACATATGTGAAAATTTGCATGTACAAAATTAGCATACGCGAAAATTTGCATATGCGAAAATTAGCATATGCAAATTTTCGCACGCCAGTCTCACACAGTAGTATTAGAGCCTTCTTTACACCACACAAGCTGGAAGCAGAGAGGGATGATCACTGTGATGTGTACTGTGAAAAAAAAAAAAAAAAAAAGAATATTCGTCATTACGAATATATAGCGCTATATTCGCGAAATTCGCGAATTCGCGAATATGCGATATTCGCGAATAATATTCGAATTGCGAATATTCGCGAGCAACACTACTAGTCACGCAGCTACTACCAGTTGACCCCTGCAAGTGAAAGTCAAAGCTTGGTAGTAAGCACAAATACAGGGGACAAGTCTAGTCAAGATAATCAAGTCTGTCAAATTACTAAATTCAGCGTGGGATGCACAAGCCAGTCCAAGTCCACTACAAGTCCCAGCAAGCCGACAAGCTTCCTAAAGTTCATCGTGCATCTCTTTGGGCCTGAACTGAGTTGTAAAGAATTGTCTGGCTCAGGAACGAGCCTTTGTTCTGTAACCTTGCATTAGAGTGATTATTTGCCCCGCGCCTGGCCCAGGAATCATCGGCTATACCTCGGATGGTGTAGAGGATAACCACGCCTTGGTGTCATGAACAAAAAAGGGTTAACACCATCTGCCCTAAGGGTTAATACCATCTGCCCTTCCAACACCCTCACCACATTTACACTCCCACATTTTTTTTTCTGGCTTCCTTTTTGCACTGCGCACTGATCATACAAATTAATTCATAGAGGAGATAGAGAGGACTATGCGGCCACCAAACAATTCTCTCTGCTCAGGCAGAGTGCCAGAAAGTTATACAGACTTGTAATTTACTTCTATTTTAAAATCTTAAAGGGACAGTCCAGTGAAAAACAACTTATCCACAGGATAGGGGATATATGTCTCACGAGGTGGGTCCAAGTGGTTGAACCTTGGGACCCCCCTGTGATCTCCTAAACTGGTCCCAGCTCTCCAAGAGTTGAAGGGAGCGCCAAAGAGACCCAAGTGCTGAACTCTGCATATCTTGCGCTTCCATAGGAAAGAATGGAGCATGTGCCATCTGCAGTACGTGCTCCTCTCAGAGAGCCAGGTCCCGTTCAGGAGATCATGGGGTCTCTGTGGTGGGACCCCCCCACGATCAGACAGTTATCCCCGATCCCGTGGTTGTTTTTCACCAGACTACCCCTTTAAACCTTTCAGTACAGCTGCTGTATGCTCCAGAGAAAGTTGTTTAGTTATTTCCCACCTGACCACAGTGCTCCCTGCTGACACCTCTGTCCAAAACTGTTTGGAGCAGAAGAGGTATGCTATGGGGATTTGCTTGCGTTCTGGACAGTTTCTAACACAGACAGAGGTGTCAGCAGAGAGCACTGTGGTCAGATGGGAAAGAACTACACAACTTCCTCTGGAGCATACAGTAGCTGATAAGTACTGTAAGAATTAAGATTATTAAATAGAAATAATTTACAAATCTGTATAACTATCTCTATAACTATTTGTAATAACAAAACGTATTTAACTAAAAGAACTTAATTATTCATGGAGCAAAGTTGAAAAAAAAAACAAGCAAATTGGCAAATTTTTTCTGGATTTTGTTTCTACGCAGTGCACGTTATTGTAAAAATTGCACTTTATCTTTATTCTGTCGGTCAATACTATTCCAACAATATCCAAGTAATATGGGTTTTATTTCATTTTACCACTTTTAATTATTTTATATTTTTTTAAGTTTTTTAATAAAATAAATATTCTTATGAGTTACTGTCATTATAAAAAAAAAAAAAACTATTGAAATGTTGCCTAAACATGTCAAAACTTTTAATTGCATCTGGCCGGCAACACACCACTCACTCCCTTGGCCAGCAGTTCTGATTATTTCTCAGTACAAGTCTCTATGCAATTAGTCAAATTAGTACCAATGAAAACGCACCCCCAAACACAGTTCTGTTGATAAAGTACCCTCATATGCAGCCTTTTACTGCATATGGAGCTATGAAAAAAGCCATAGGTGCCCTCACCGTGATTACCCCTTGTTACGCTATGCGCTCTGGCCACACACGCTGGTCCCCTTACCTTCTGCTGCCGACGGGGCTGGGACTTACCTTCTGCTGCCACCTTCAGAGGTGCAGTTAGGCAGAACGAAAAATTCAATTTTTTCGTGGTGAAGTCCAATGCTCATGGGCAGGGGTTCAGTGCGGTAACGCACAGTGCAGTCCAATTTCTCTCTGTTTACTGAAGAGATAAAGAGCGGCTTGACGAGACGGGTTACTGGAATACTGAACCTATTAACAAAAGAGGCCAAGATAAAGTTTCCTGCAGAACCAGAGTCCAAGAAGACCACTGCTGAGAAGGAGGAGTTGGCGGAAGGAGAAATCCGCACAGGTACGGTCAGACGTGGAGATGCAGAATTCACACCAAGTGTCGTTTCACCCTTGTGGACTAGGTGCGTGCGTTTCTCCTGATGCGGAGGGCGGATAGGACAGTCTATTAGGAAATGTTCGGTACTAGCACAGTACAGGCACAAATTCTCGTTTCGGCGGCGAGTCCTCTCTTGTAGGGTCAGGCGAGACCGATCCACTTGCATAGCCTCCTCGGTGGAAGGCACAGGAACAGATTGCAAAGGATGCTGGAAGAGAGGAGCCGGGGAGAAAAACCGCCTGGTGCGAACAAGATCCTTTTCCTGACAAAGTTCCTGGCGTCTTTCCGAGAAACGCATGTCGATGGGGGTGGCCAAATGGTTTAGTTCAGACAGATTAGCAGGAATTTCTCGTTCGGCCAGGACATCTTGATGTTACTGGATAAGCCTTTCCTGAAGGTTGCGCAGAGGGCCTCATTATTCCAGGATAGCTCTGAGGCAAGGGTACGGAACTGGATGGCGTATTCACCCACAGAAGAACTCCCTTGGACGAGGCTCAGCAAAGCAGTCTCGGCTGAGGAAGCCAGGGCTGGCTCCTCAAAAACACTACGTACTTCTGAGAAGAAGGACTGGATAGTAGCGGTGGCGGGATCGTTGTGGTCCCAAAGCGGTGTGGCCCATGACAAGGCCTTTCCAGACAGGAGACTGACCACGAAAGCCACCTTAGACCGTTCGGTAGGAAATTGGTCCGACATCATCTCCAGGTGTAGGGAACACTGGGACAGGAATCCACGGCACTGTTTAGAATCCCCATCAAACTTGTCCGGCAGAGACAGGCGGAAGCTGGGAGCAGCCACTCGGAGGAGATGCAGGAGCTGGCGGAGGAGATGGTTGCTGTAGTTGAGGCAGAGGCTGTTGCAGCATAACGGTCAGTTGAGTCAGCTGCTGTCCTTGTTGCACGATCTGCTGTGATTGCTGGGCAACCACGGTGGTTAGGTCAGCGACACTAGGCAGCGGGACCTCAGCGGGATCCATGGCCGGATCTACTGTCAGGATCCGGACTGGTATGCGGAGAGGACACTAGTGATGGATCCTCTGTGTCAGTGAGGTGATGGCGTGGGCCGTACCAGGGCAACGGAATCTAAGGGGTTACTGGTTTTCACCAGAGCCCGCCGCAAAGCGGGATGGACTTGCAGCGGCAGGTAACCCCCAGGTCGTTCCACCAGATAGCGACTCAACCTCACTGACAGCTGAGACAGGCGCGGTACACAGGGACAAGCCAAGAGCAAGGTCGGACGTAGCAGAAGGTCAGGGCAGGCAGCAATGGGTCGTAGTCAGGGGCAACGGCAAGGGTCTGGATACACAGGCTTGGGATACACAAAACGCTTTCTCAGGGCACTAGGGCAACAAGATCTGGCGAGGACACGAAGGGCAAGTGGGTTTACATAGAATGGGAGTGATAACAAGGGATTGGGCCAGGCACCAATTAATGGTGCACTGGCCCTTTAAATTTCAGAGAGAAGGCACGCACTCCCTAGAGAGCGGGGCCACGCGCGCCGGGACGTGACAGCCGGGGAACGGGACAGGTGAGAAGAACGGGATGCGACCCACGGGCAGGCACGTCCTGCCGCGCGGATCGCATCCCCGCCGGGGGACTCAGAGCAGCATCTCAGAAGACGCCGCGAGCGCTCCGGAGGAGGAGGGGGACCCGGAGCGCTCGGCGTAACAGCAGCCATCCCAGCACATCACCTAGGGAGGTCCTGAGACCCACCCATAATGGTGATTGCCAGCGAATAAGGTTTTTTCTGGGCTAATCGGGTCTCTGGTCAACCGATCGCCCGGAAAATAAGGGTGATCGGTGATGTCAGAGACCGCATCGATCACCCTAAAGCAGTGATTCCCAAACGCAGTGCCGTGGCACACGTGTGTGCCGTCCGACACTGCCCGTAGTGCTGCGGGATTTTGCTGTGATTTTTTATTTTTTTTAAATGTCCCGCACCGGCCTGCACGCTTATGACTGATGGTGCAGGGGGGAAGGGAAGCCTGCGTGCGCACTGGGCACACAGCCTCCCCCTGCTTCCCCCTGCGTCCCCGTCTCCCTTGCGGCGAAATTGGTGTCCTGGGTCGGAACGAGCTTAATCTGCGCCGGACTCCCGTGCCTGCCGTGGAACTGCAAGCTGCGTGGGCCGGCTTGCTTAAGGTACCGTACCCTTTCCACCCGACTGTTACCCCTTCTCAACCCTGTCCAAACCCCCTCCACCACCGTCACCCAGGTTCACCCTCTACCCCCCCCTCCCCGTCACTCATGTCCACCCCCCTGTCATCCATGTCCACCTCCTTGCCCACCCCCTGTCACCCATGTCCACCCCCTGTCACCCATGTCCACCCCCCCTCTCACACATGTCCACCGTCCTATCATCCCCTTCACCCATGTCCACCCCCCTCTCACCCATGTCTACCCTCCTGTCATCCATGTCCACCTTATCCACTCCCCTGTCCATCCCTGTCACTCATGTTTACCCCCCCGTAGTCTACCCTGTCACCCATGTCCACCCTCTTGTTCACCCATCTGTCCCTTTGCCACCCCAGTCCACACCTCTCTGTCACTCCTGTCCCTCTTTTACCCCCTTGTAACCCTTGTCCACCCCTCTGACCCCCTGTCTCCCATGTCCACCCTCCTGTCATCCATATCCACCCCCCCATCCAACCCTCTGTCACCCCTGCCCATCCCTGTCACCCATTTTCACCCTCCATTGTCCACCCCTCTGACCACATCCTTGTCACCCATGTCCACCCCCTATTCATTCTCCCCTCTGTCACCCCTGTCCACCCCTCTGTCACCCCCTATGCCCCCGTCACCCAATGTTACTCTTCTACACCCATCTGTCACCCTTGTACACCTCCCTACACCCCTCTGTACACTCCTCTACACCCCTCTACACCTATGTACACCCATCTATCACCCATGTACACTCCTCTACACCCCTCTGTCACCCATGAACACTCCTCTATACCCCTCTGTCACCCATGTACACCCATCTGTCACCCATGTACACTCCTCTATACCCCTCTGTCACCCAAGTACATCCATCTGTCACCCATGTACACTCCTCTACACCCATCTGTCACCCATGTACACTTTTCTACACCCCTTTGTCACCCATGTACACTTCTCTACACCCCTCTGTCACCCATGTACACTCCTCTACACCCCTCTGTCACTAGTGTTGAGCGGCAGAGGCCATATTCGCATTCGCGAATATTCGCGAATATATGTACGAATATTCGTCATATTCGCGGATATTCGCATGTTCGTAATATCCTCGTTTGATTTTCGCATATGCGAATATTCGCGCATGCGAAAATTAACGCATACGAAAAATTCGCATATACAAAAATTAATACAGGCGAAAATTCACATATGCGAAAATCCGCATATGCAAAAATTCACATATGCGAAAATTAGCATCTGTACATTTTCGCATATGCTAAAATTCGCACACCGGTCTCACACAGTAGTATTAGAGCCTTCTTACACCACATAAGCTGGAAGCAGAGAGGGATGATCACTGTGATGTGTACTGTGAAAAAAATAAATAAATAAAAAAAAGAATATTCGTAATTACGAATATATAGCGCTATATTCACGAATATTCGCAAATTCGCGAATATGCGATATTCGCGAATAAAATTCGAATTGCGAATATTCGCGAGCAACACTATCTGTCACCCATGTACACTCCTCTACACCCCTCTGTCACCCATGTACACTCCTCCATACCCCTCTGTCATCCATGTACACTCCTCTATTCCCCTCTGTCACCCACGTACATCCGTCACCCATGTACACTCCTTTACACCCATCTGTCAGCCATGTACACCCCTCTGTCACCCATGTACACTCCAATACACTCCTCTGTCACCCATGTACACTAGTCTACACCCCTCTGTCACCCATGTACACCCATCTATCACCCATGTACACTCCTCTACACCCCGTCACCCATGTACACTCCTTTACACCCCTCTGTCACCCATGTACACTCCTCTATACCCCTCTGTCACCCATGTACACCCATCTGTCACCCATGTACACTCCTCTCTACCCCTCTGTCACTCATGTACATCCATCTGTCACCCATGTACACTCCTCTACACCCATCTGTCACCCATGTACACCCATCTGTCACCCATGTCCACTTTTCTAAACCCCTCTGTCACCCATGTCCACTCCTCTACACCCCTCTGTACACTCCTCTACACCCCTTTTTCACCCATGTACACTCCTCTACACCCCTCTGTCACCCATGTACACTCTTCTACACCCCTTTGTCACCCATGTAAAAAAAAGTGCAGAGCCTAATAGGTTTGTTTTGCAGGTTTAACGGTGAAGAATTGTGTGTGGAAGAAATCGTAATGATGGCCCGGACCAGATGGAGAAGAGAAGGCAACGATGCAAATTAGAGAAGATGTCCTTTGTGAGTTGCTGTATAAAGCAGCACTTTAAACTACATACCCACTGCCACCTCCTCCTATCCCATCCCATTGGTCGGTCATGACTGACTGACCAATGGCAGTTGGGGAGGGTTAGAGTTAATTTCCCCCATGCTTCTATCGGTGTACAGAGCGAGGGGGAGAACAGTGTCAGGCTGCTTACCTGCCTGCACCAATGATCTGCGGCAGGAAGAGGAGGCAGTTGGCAGCGGCAGGTGGAAGCAAGTGGCGGCAGCAGAAGGAGGAACGCGGCGTCGATCCTGGACAGGCGGGTGATCCCGTGGTCTTGCCCCTGGAGGACCACAGTTTGGAGACCACTGTGCAGTGGTCTCTAAACTATGACCCTCCAGATCTTGCAAAACTACAACTCCCATCATGCCCAGACAGCTGTTTGCTGTCCGGGCATGCTGGGATTTGTAGTTTTGCAAGATCTGGTGGGCCATAGTTTGGAAATCACTGTGCAAACGGCTGTCTAGGCATGCTGAGAGTTGTAGTTGTCTGCCTCCATCTGTTGCATAACTACAACTCCCAGCATGTCCTTCGGCTGTCAGTACATGCTGGGAGTTATAGTTTTGCAACAGCTGGAGGCATACTGGTTGGAAAACACAAAGTTAGGTTCTGTTACCTGACTCAGTGTTTCCCAACCCGTGTGCCTCCAGTTGTTGCAAAACTATAACCCCCAGCATGTATTGATAGACCGTTCATGCTGGGAGTTGTATTTTTGCTACAGCTGGAGGCACACTAGTGGGGAAACACAGTTAGTCTTTTACCTAATTCGGCGTTTCCTCACCAGTGTTCCTCCATGTGTAGCAAAACTGCAACTCCCAGCATGCACGGTCTGTCAGATCATGCTGAGACTTGTAGTTTTGCAATGGCTGGAGGCCCCCCCCCCCCCATGTGAATGTACAGGGTACATTCACACGAGCGGGGTTTACAGTGAGTTTCCCGCTGCAAATTTGAGCTGCGGCAAACTTTCCACTGCAGCTCAAACTCCCACCAGTGGAAAACTCACTGTGGACACCCGACCGTGTGAATGTACCCTAAAAACACTACACTACACTAACACAAAATAAAAAGTAAAACACTACATATACACACCCTCACACAATTACCCTCCCAAACCAGAGCCCTGTTGTATTTCAGGGCAACAGTTTAGTGCCACATATGGGGTATTTCCGTACTCGGGAGAAATTGTGCTATCAATTTTGGGTGGCTTTTTCTCTTTTTACCCTATGAGAAGGAAAAATGGCTAAAAGTTGCAGCGGTTCTGACATAAATGCAAAAAAAAACACCCATATGTGACCCCATTTTGGAAACTACACCCTCAAGGAACGTAACAAGGGGTATAGTGAGCATTAACACTCCACAAGTGTTTGACGAATTATCTTTAAAGTTGGACATGAAAATGTTTTTTTTGCACTAAAATACTGGTGTTACCCCAAATCTTTTATTTTCACAAGGGATAATAAGAGAAAAAGACCCACAAAATTTGTAACCCTATTTCTTTAAGTAAGGGAATACCCCATATGTGGATCTAAAGTACTCCACGGGCGCACTACAGGGCTCAGAAGAGAAGGAGCAAAACCATTTTTTTGGAGAGAGAATTTGGCTAGAATTGAAGGCCATGTGAGTCTAATGGTGCCAGAACAGTGGAACCCCTCACATGTGACCCCATTTCGGGAAACTACACCCCTCACGTAATAAGGGGTGCATTGAGCATTTACACCCCACAGGCGTCTGACAGATTATTTGAACAGTGTTCCGTGAAAATGAAAAATTGTATTTTTCATTTGCACAGCCCACTGTTCCAAAGGTCTGTCAAACGCCAATTGGGTATAAATGCTAACTGCACCCCTCATAACATACCATGAGGGGTGCAGTTTCAAAAATGGGGTCACCTGTGGGGGGGGAGGCCCACTGTTGTGGCACCATGGGGGCTTTGTTAACGCACATGGCCCCCGACTTCAATTCCAACCAAATTCTCTCTCCAAGAGCCCAATGGCGCTCCTTCTCTTCTGAGCATTGTAGTTCGCCCACAGAGCACTTTACGTCCACATAGGGGGTATTTCCTTACTAAAAAGAAAAGGGGTTACAAATTTTGGGGGACATTTTCTCCTATTACCCCTTGTGGAAATGAAAAAATTGGGGTAACACCAGCATTTTAATGAAAAAATTATAATTATTTTTCATTTTCACATCTTACTTTAACAAAAGTTCTGGCACTGTGTGGGCTTTCTAAATGTGATATGCCCCCCAAAAACAATTTCAGTAAAATTTGCCCGCCAAAATCCCATTGTCGCTCCTTCCCTTCTGAAGCCAGTACTGTGCTCGCGGATATGAGGTATTTCCATACTTGAGAGAAATGGGGTTACACATTTTGGTGTCTTTTTCTCCTTTTACCCCTTGTAAAAATGAAAAACATTAGTCTACAAGAACATGTTAGTGTACAAAAATTAAGATTTAGAATTTTCTCTTCCACTTTGCTGCTATTCCTGTAAAACACCTAAAGGGTTAACAAACTTTCTGAATTTCATTTTGAATACTTTGAGGGGTGCAGTTTCTATAATGGGGTGAATTATGGGGCATTTCTAAGATAAAGACCCTCAAATTCATTTCAAAACTGAACTGGTCCCTAAAAAAATACAGATTTTGAAATTTTCGTGAAAAATTGGAAAACTGCTGCTAAACTTTAAAGTCCTCTAGTGTGTTCAAAAAGTAAAAACATGTCAACTTTATGATGCCAACATAAAGTAGACATATTGTATATGTGAATCAATATATAATTTATTTGGCATGTGCATTTTCCTTACAAGCAGAGAGCTTCAAAGTTTTTCATGAAACTTTTGAATTTTGAAGAAATGATGCAATTATTGACAAAAATTTACCACTAACATAAAGTAGAATATGTCACAAAAAAACTATTTCGGAATCAAATTTATAAGTAAAAGCATCCCAGAGTTATTAATGCTTAAAGTGTAGCTCCCACCAAGTAATATATAATCTAATATGTCCCTACCTAGTAGTAATCTAGCCCTAATCCCCTACCTGGTTCAAAAAATGTTTAAATCGCTTTAATAGAGCAGATTTAGTGCTTCTAAATCTGCTCTATAAAGCAGGGCAGGAAGCAGCGCTTCCCAGCAAGCGCAACGTCACTGATGCCTTGCTGGGCGCTTGCTTCCGCCCTCAGATCGTCTATGCAGCGCTCCTGTTGGGAGCGTGCATAGATGATCTGCCAATAACATGGCAGGCAGCTCCAGGGTCTCCTCCTCCCTGTTTAGCTGTGCATGTGCTACCCAGGGAGGAGGAGTAGAGGAGCATCGCCGGCCTGCCGTGCACGATATTACAGCCGAGACCCGGGACCGATTACAATAATGGTAGATATTATAAATAATTGCCAATACACTGAAAAACTTTAGAAACCCCACCAATGATCAAAATTATGCCCCATATGCCCCGAAATAGTTTAGAATCAGCTGTAGGCACATTTATTTTAGAAATACTGATGAATAATCATCAGTGTGCCTACAGCTGTTCCTAAACTACAACTACCAGCATGCACAGACAGCTGTTAGCTGTCAGGGCATGCTTGAAGTAGTAGTTTTGCAACAGCTGGAGGCATCCTGATGATTATTCATCACTATTTCTAAAATAAATGTGCCTACAGCTGTTGAAAAACTACAACTTCCAGTATGCCCATACAGCTGTCAGGGCATGCTTGCTGTTGTAGTTTTTCAGCAGCTGGAGGCACACTATTTGAGAAACACTCATGTGTAATCAGGGTGCCTACAGCTGCTGCAAAACTACAACTCCCAGCATGCCCTGCCCTGAAACCTGATGACTGGATGGTCATGCTGGGAGTTGTAGTTTTGCGTTAGATGGAGGCACCCACCCTAATAATTACACAAGAGTGTTTCTCAAACAGTGTGCCTCCAGCTGCTGAAAAACTACAACAGCAAGCATGACCTGACAGCTGTATGGGCATACTGGGAGTTGTAGTTCTTCAACAGCTGTAGGCACACTGTTTGAGAAACACTCATGTTTAATTTTCATGGTGCCTCCAGCTGCGGCAAAACTACAACTCCCAGCATGTCAGTACAGCCATCAGCTTTCACGGCGTTCTGGGAGTTGTAATTTTGCAGCATCTGGAGTCACCCTCTTGATTACACATGACACTTTCTCAAACAGTGCGCCTCCAGCTGCTGCAAAACTACAACTCCCAGCATGCCCTGAAAGCTGTTGGCTGGACGGGCATGCTTGCAGTTGTAATTTTGCAACAGCTGGAGGCACCCTGATGATTGCACATGAGTGTTTATCTGTGTGCCTACAGCTGCTGCAAAACTACAACTCCCAGCATGCCCATACAGCTGTCAAGACATGCTTTCAGTTGTATTTTTTTGCTGCAGCTGGAGGCACACTTTTTGATAAACACTCATGTATAATTTTCATGTTGCCTCCAGCTGCGGCAAAACTACAACTCCCAGCATGCTCTGAAAGCTGCTGGCTGGACGGGCATGCTTGCAGTTGTAGTTTTGCAACAGCTGGAGGCACCCTGATGATTGCACATAAGTGTTTATCTGTGTGCCTACAGCCAGGGCCGGTGCAAGGATTTCTGCCTACACAAGCGAAGCTCCATTTTGGCGCACCAACCCCCCCCCCCCCCCCCCTCCATCTCCGACCACCAGAGCTCCCACACGCGACCAGTCACACACCTATACTTCCAGCCAAAACACATATAATGTAGTAGATGTGACCTGCAGTCCTACGTAACACCACATATAACAGTGATAACTCTCTCAGTACAGATAATGGAGTAGATGTGACCTGCAGTCCTATGTAACACCACAGATAACATAGTGATAACTCTCTGAGCACAGATAATGGAGTAGATGTGACCTACAGTCCTATGTAACACCACATATAAGAGTGATAACTCTCTCAGTACAGATAATGGAGTAGATGAGACCTGCAGTCCTATGTAACATCACAGATAACACAGTGATATCTCTCTGAGCACAGATAATGGTAGATTATTATAGTATATTATTGTGTGCGTATATATATATATATATATATATATATACTATGTTATATATCTATGCCAAGACTGTCTTACTAACAGTTTGCCTCCACCTGTTTCACAATAAAAAAAAAATTTCTACTATATATTCCTGCCATGATATATTTCCTAATAGTGCTCCTAACGCTGTTTCACAACTACAACTCCCAGCATTCAGTGATAGACAATAGCTGTGATGTCATGCATGAAGTTGTAATTTCAAACAGCTGGAGACACACGGTTTTGAAAACACTCATGCCATGAATATATACTATGTTTTATATCTATGCCCAGAGTGTTTTACTTACAGTGTGTCTCCAGCTGTTTCACAATAAAAAATTTCTGCATGCCCCGACAACTATTGGCTATCCCTGAATGCTGGGAGTTGTAGTTGGGAAAAATCATTAGGCGTCCTATTAGGAAATATATCATGGCAATAATATGTAGGAGAATACATATACATACAAACACACACACATATATACAAACAAACATGCATATATACATATATATGTGTGTGTGTGTATTCTACTATATATTCCTGCCATGATATATTTCCTAATAGGGCGCCTTACGCTATTTCCCAACTACAACTCCCAGCATGCCATGATTGCCATAAGCTGTCAGGCCATGTTGAGAATTATTGTTGTGAAACAGCTGGAGGCACCCTATTAGATAAATAACACTCATGCCAGATGTATATATAGTATATCATTACAAACATATATATTTATATTGATATACTATATATACATCTGGCATGAGTGTTATTTATCTAATAGGGTGCCTCCAGCTGTTTCACAACTACAATTCTCAGCATGGCCTGACAGCTAATGGCAATCATGGCATGCTGGGAGTTGTAGTTGGCAAACTTGTTTGTAAAGTATTATAAGACCTCAGATCAGACATACCCATCCGAAGGATCAGCGCAGCAATGAGTGGAGCTGGCCAATGCGCGCAGCCCCAGCTATCAGTGTGCTCGCTCTCGCCTGTTTGATTGACAGGCGGGAGCGAACACCGCAGTGACTGAATTTTGACACATTGCCAGGCTTAAATGAGTCAAAATTCAGTAGTGACGTCACTGCCGAATGCATTCGGCCACTAGGAGGGCGACCCCTAGTGGCCGAATTTAAAAGTGATTTTAAACTGGTTTAAAATCACTTTTTTTTTATTAAAGTATATTAGAGATATGTTGTAGTACTTAAGTACTACAACATATCAATTTTGTTACTTCATGACAGTGCCCATTTAAAGGGGTATTCCAGTAAAAAAAAACTGTAAATTACTTCTATTAAAAAATCTTAATCCTTCCAATAATTATTAGCTGCTGAAGTTGAGTTGTTCTTTTCTGTCTGGCAACAGTGCTCTCTGCTGACATCTCTGCCTCTCCCATAGAACTGTATGTGGAGGGGGTGTATCGTCGACCTCAGAGAGCGACAATGCCGGGGGCCCACGCAGGAGATCGCGGGGGTCCCAGCAGTCGGACCCCCCCCCCCCGCGATCAGACACTTATCCCCTATCCTGTGGATAGCGGATAAGTTTTTGTTGTCCTATATTTTGGCATATATCCTTTAAGGTAAAAATGGGCTTGGTCCTTAAGGGGTTAATGTTAATTAAACCGCACGGTCGATGGCATTAACCGATGGCATTAGTCCAAACTGCTGGTTGTTGGTTTCTTCATATACCATAAAAAAAATTATAAAAATTAAGCAATAAGTCAAATCTAAACAAAAATGGTACCAATAAAAACTACAGCAGTCAGAAACTGCTTAAATCAGGAGAGGTTTGCTATGGCAATTTGCTCATGCTCATGGACAGAGGTGGCTGCGGAGAGCACTGTGGTCAGACTGGAAAGAACTACAAAACTTCCTCTGTAGTATACAACAGCTGATAAGTACTGGAAGGATTGAGATTTTTAAATAGAAGTAATTTGAAAATCTGTATAATTTTATGGCTTTGAAGTACCCCTAGGGTCAGACAGCTTAGGTGACGTATTTGTATGTAGTTAGGTAAGGGAGGGGGTAATGTACTTGGGTGGATATGTACTGTAATTAGTATAATGTTAATATATTGAAATTGTAATAGCAATTGTTGTATACACTGAGATATATCAATATTGTACTGTGATATATGTATGTGGTAAGGTGTGGTACCTATTGTGTTAGATAATAAACTTTTTATTATTATTATTATTATTATTATTAATAATAATTATAATAATCATTTTATTTATATAACGCCAACAGATTCAGCAGCACTTTACAATTTTAGGGTACAAATAAAGACAAGTAACAATATTACACACTAACTATTTAAACAGAAAGAGTGAGGGCCCTGCTCGCGAGAGCTTACAGACTATTAGGAGTGGGGTTGAGACTAGAGATGAGCGAACTTACAGTAAATTCGATTCGTCACGAACTTCTCCGCTCGGCAGTTGATGACTTTTCCTGCATAAATTAGTTCAGCTTTCCAGTGCTCCAGTGGGCTGGAAAAGGTGGATACAGTCCTAGGAGACTCTTTCCTAGGACTGTATCCACCTTTTCCAGCCCACCGGAGCACCTGAAAGCTGAACTCATTTATGCAGGAAAAGTCATCAACTGCCGAGCGGAGAAGTTCCTGACGAATCGAATTTACTGTAAGTTCGCTCATCTCTAGTTGAGACAGAAGGCATAGAGTGCTGTTATTAATACAATGGTCCAGCCATATTTTATAAATAGGAAAAGTTAAATACAGGAGGGTGAACCAGTCACTATCTAATCTCCGAATGTCTAAAGTGCCTAGAGAGGCATTGTCGAATATGGAGGTTTTGATATCTCCAAGAACCAAATGTCTCAAAAGGGGCAAAGAGGGAACAGTGAAGACCACTTAGGGAATGTTATAGGCCTGCTTATCCCATTAAGGACTCAGATCTTTTTCACCTTAAAAGGGTACTCCGATGGAAAACCTTTTTTTTTTTTAATCAACTGGTGCCAGAAAGTTAAACAGATTTGTAAATTACTTCTATAAAAAATCTTAATCCTTCCAGTACTTATTAGCTGATGAAAACTGCAGAAGAAATTATTTTCTTTTTGGAACACAGTGCTCTCTGCTGAATCACAAGCATAGTGCTCACAACTGACATCTCTGTTCATTTTAAGAACTCCCAAAATTTCATGAAAATTTTGAAAATGTAGCATTTTTCTAACTTTGAAACCCTCTGCTTGTAAAGAAAATGGATATTCCAAATTATATATTGATTCACATACACAATATGTCTACTTTATGTTTGCATCATAAAGTTGACATGTTTTTACTTTTGGAAGACATCAGAGGACTTCAAAGTTCAGCAGCAATTTTCCAATTTTTTTCACCAAAATTTCTAAATCGGAATTTTTCAGGGACCAGTTCAGTTTGAAGTGGATTTGAGGGGCTTTCATGTTAGAAATACCCCATAAATTACCCCATTATACAAACTGCACCCCTCAAAGTATTAAAAATGACATTCAGTAAGTTTGTTAACCCTTTAGGAGTTTCACAGGAATAGCAGCAAAGTGAAGGACAAAATTCTAAATCTTCATTTTTTACACTGGCATGTTCTTGTAGAGCCATTTTTTGAATTTTTACTAGGGGTAAAAGGAGATAAATCCCCCCAAAATTTGGAACCCCATTTCTCTTGAATAAGGAAATATCTAATATGTGTATGTCAAGTGCTCTGTGGGTGCAATAGAGGGCTCAGGAGGAAAGGAGCGATAATGGGATTTTGGAGAGTGAATTTTGCTGAATTGGTTTTTGGGGGGCATGTCACATTTACGAAGCCCCTATGGTGCCAGAACAGTAAAAAAAAAAACAACACATGGCACACTATTTCGGAAACTACACCCCTCGAGGATCTTTGGAACAGTGGGCTGTGCAAATGAAAAATTACATTTTTCATTTTCACGGACCACTGTTCCAAAAATCTGTCAGACACCTGTTGGGCATAAATGCTTACTGCACCCCTTATTACATTCCGTGAGGGGTGTAGTTTCCAAAATGGGGTCACTTGTGGGGGGAGGGGGGTCCATTGTTCTGGCACTATTGGGGCTTTGTAAACACATTACCTTCAATTCCGGAGAAATGTTCTCTCCAAAAGCCCAATGGCGCTCCTTCTCTTCTGAGCATTATAGTTTGCCTGCAGAGCACTTTACATCCACATATGGGGTATGTTCTTACTCAGAAGAAATGGGGTTACAAATTTTGGGGGGCTTTTTTTCCTATTTTCTTTTGTGAAATTGTATTTTTTTATTTTCCCATCCAACTTTAACGAAAATTCGTCAAACACCTGTGGGGTGTTAAGGCTCACTATACCCCTTATCATGTTCCGTGAGGGGTGTAGTTTCCAAAATGGGGTCACACGTGGGTATTTATTTTTTTGCATTTATGTCAGAACCCCTGTAACTATCAGCCACCTCTGTGCAAACCACCAATTTAGGCCTTAAATGTACATAGTGCGCTCTGACTCCTGAGCCTTGTTGTGCCTACGCAGAGCATTTTACGCCCACCTATGGGGTATTTCCGTACTCCGAATTTCCGTACTCCGTATTTCCGAAATTGCGATACAAATTTTTTTTCTCCTTTTACCTCTTGTGAAAATAAAAAGTAACACCAGCATGTTAGTGTAAAACTTTTAATTTTTTTTACACTAACAGGCTGGTGTAGACCCCAACTTTTCCTTTTCATAAGGGGTAAAATGAGAAAAAGTAACTCAATTGCTCCCGAGTACAGAAATACCCCATAAGTGGCCCTAAACTGTTTCCTTGAAACACAACAGGGCTACAAAGTGAGAGAGCGCCATGCGCATTTGAGGACTGAATTAGGGATTGCATAGGAGTGGACATAGGGGTATTCTATGCTAGTGATTATCCTTATTATTTTATCTTCCTCCCCTTCTAAAAATTATAACGCGTTCAATTTTGCCCCACATAAGGGCTTGTTTTTTGTGTCACCAATTGTACTTTGTAATGGCATCACTTATTTTATAACATAATATGCGGCGGGGAAAAAACACACCATTTTGCTAATTTTTAGAGCTTCTGTTTCTACACAGTGCACTTTTCTGTAAAAATTATACCTTATCTTTATCTTTAGCCTGTAGGTCCATACAGTGACAAGGATAGCTAATTTATGTAGGTTTTATTTTATTTTACTACTTAAAAAAAAATTATGAATACATAAACCAAAATTAGTATTTTTAAAATTGTCATATTCTGACCCCTATAACGTTTTTATTTTTCTGCATACAGGGCTATATGAGGGCTAATTTTTTTGCAACATGGTCTCCAGCTTTTATTGGTACCATTTTTGTTTTTATGGGACTTTTTGATCGCTTTGTATTAATCATTTTATAGTATATGAAGTGACCAAAAATGCACAATTTTGGACTTTGGTATTTTTTTACGTGTACGCCATCAACCGTGCAGTTTAGCTACCCTTATATTTTAATAGGTCGGACATTTACGCACGCGACAATACCACATGTGATTTATTTTTATTTTTTATTACATTATTTTATTTAAAAAATGGGAAATGGGGGGGGATTCTTCTGATTGCATATACTGATCAATGCTATGCCATAGCATAGCATTGATCAGTGTTATCGGTGCTCTGCTGCTCCAGCCTGCATGGCAGGCTTGAAACAATAGAGAACCGATCGGATAGAGAGAAGGGAGATAAGTACCCTCCCACGGGCGTTGCAATTTCGGCTTGAAAGTCCTGATCGGGCATTGCAATTTCAGCTCGAGAGTCCCAATGACCTCTGCTGAGCTGCCGGGACACTTTTACTTTAATTTTAGACGCCGCGATCTACTTTGATCGGAGCGTCTAAAGGGTTAATGCCGGGCATCAGCCCGATCTGTGGTGCACGGCATTAACCCTGGGTCCTGGCTGCTGATAGCAGTCTGGACCCACAGGGTTTGAAGTGTTCTCTGCTTGTGAGAACGCTTTAAACCCCGGTAACAGGACTCAGAGCATACAAGTGCGCCCAGAGTGCTTAACGACCCGGGAATGGGGGCGTACACCCTGTGTCCCCAAGGTGTTAAAATTGTGGATCTTGTGGTTTAGGTATAGCATTTCAGAGAACTGGTGCAGCATGAGCAAAGTCTCGGAGACGGAAGTGAGAGGTTTGGATTATAGAAGATGTTAGTGTTAGATCATTAGCAGAGCCGAGAGAGTGTGTTGGATGATAGACAGGGATGAGAAAGGAGATGTAAGGAGTTGGCAGCACTGTGGAGAACTTTGTGTATGAGATTGAGGATTTTGTACTCTATTCTGGACTGAATGGGTAACCAGTGTAGTGACTGGCACAAGGGGGGGAGGCATTGGTGTAATGGCTGGAGAGGAAGTTGATTCTGGCTGCGGCATTAAGGATGGCATGGAGAGGGGAGAGGTTAGAGAAGGGAAGGCCTATTAGTAAAGAGTTACAGTAGTCAAGGCGTGAATGAATCAAAGCAAAAAGGAGAGTTTTAGCATTTTCAATAGTGAGAAACAAGCGGATTCTAGAGATGTTTTTGAGGAGCAGGTGACAAGAAAGTGCAAGGGACTGAATATAGGGAGTGAAAGACAGATTAGAGTCTAGTATAACTCCAAGACAGCAAGCTTGCTGCCTGGGAGTTATGGTAGTACCACATATCGAGATGGAAATGTCAGGCTTAGGTACATCAGTTGATGGAGAAAATTCTGAGAAAGACATTCTGTTTTAGAAAGATTTTTGTCATGATCCAGAAGGGTAGTGGATCCTCTGGATCAGTGAGACAATGACGCGGGCCGTACCGGGGGACCGGTTCTAAGAAGTTACCGGTTTTCACCATAGCCCGCCGCAAGGCGGGATGGGCTTGCTGTGGCGGTAACTCCCAGGTCGTATCCCCCGATAGCGACTCGACCTCACTGACAGCTGAGACTGGCGTGGTACAGAAGGACTAGACAGAGGCGAGGTCAGACATACCAGAAGGTCAGGGCAGGCGGCAATGGTTCATAGTCAAGGGCAACGGCAGAAGGTCTGGAAACAAAGGTTACGGCACACACAAAAACACTTTCACTAGGCACAAGGCAACAAGATCCGGCAAGGACAGGAAGGGGAAGTGGGTTTTTATATGTTTGGCACTAAAGGAACAGATGGAAGGTGATTAGCACTGATTTGGAACAGATTGGGCCAGGCACCAATTAATAGTGTACTGGCCCTTTAAATCTGAGGGACCCGGCGCGTGCGCGCCCTAGAGAGCGGGACCGCGCGCGCCGAGGCTGAGACAGAGGACGGGGCAGGTAATCAGAACGGGATGCGACCCGCAAGCGGACTAGTGCCGCCATGCGAATCGCATCCCTGCCGGCAGGACTGTAGCAGCGCTCCTGGTCAGAGTGAGAGACCGGGGCGCTGCAGGAGGGCAGACGCCGTGAGCGCTCCGGGATGGATGCGGGACCCGGAGCGCTCGGCGTTACAGTACCCCCCCCCTTTGGTCTCCCCCTCTCTTTGGATCCTAGAAACCCGTGGACGAGTTTGTAATCAGGGACACTAGTGGCTGGCATGCCGAAGGTAGGGACAGGAGCAGGGGAGATCAGAGACTCTGGAGGTATGATGTGCTGAGGAAGAGCTTCGGCTTGCTTCTTTGAGAAATCGGAATAGTCCTGACAGACCTCAGGAAGACCTGGCAATGGTGTGGTACCTGGGAGCAAATCGATAGGACAGTCATAAGGTCTGTGTGGAGGTAAGATCTCTGCTTGCTTTTTACAGAAGACATCAGCATAGTCCTGATAGGCCTTAGGAAGACCTGGCAATGGAGTTGTAATGGAGACTTGGCAAGAAGGAACTGAGTGAAGAAGATCCCCAACTTTTAATGTCCCCAGTGGCCCATTCGAGACTAGGCGAGTGACGTTGGAGCCAAGGCAAGCCCAGAAGAATTTCAGAAGTACAGTTGGGCAGCACAAAAAATTCAATATGTTCGTGATGGTGAATTCCCACAGTCATGAGCAGAGGTTGAGTGCTGTAACGAACAGTGCAGACCAGCCTTTCTCCATTGACAGATGAAATGACGAGAGGTTTGACGAGACGGGTAACAGGTATACAGAATTTATCGATGAGAGACACTTGAATGAAATTTCCTGCTGAACCAGAGTCCAGAAAGGCCGCAGTGGAGAAGGAAGTCTTAGTACTTGCGGGTAGAGAAATCCGTACTGGTGTAGTCAAACGTGGAGAGGATGAGTTTACTCCAAGTGACGCCACTCCCACGTGAACAGGGTGCGTGCGTGCGTTTCCCTGATGTGGAGCACGAATAGGACAGTCCACCAGGAAATGTTCGGTACTGGCACAGTACAGACATAAATTTTCATTTCTGCAACGAGACCTCTCTTCTTGGGTCAGGCGAGACCGATCCACTTGCATAGCCTCCTCAGTGGGAGGCACAGGAGTAGATTGCATAGGATTCTGGAAGAGAGGTACCCAGTGATCAAGGTCCTTTCCTTGGCGGAGCTCCTGGCGTCTTTCAGAAAAACGCATATCAATGCGGGTGGCCAACTGGATAAGTTCAGACAGGGTAGCAGGAATTTCTCGTGCGGCCAGCACATCTTGGATGTGACTGGATAAGCCTTTCTTGAAGGTCGCGCAGAGGGCCTCATTATTCCAGGATAGCTCAGAGGCGAGGGTGCGGAACTGGATGGCGTACTCGCCCACAGAAGAACTCCCTTGGACAAGGTTCAATAGGGCTGTCTCGGCTGAAGAAGCCCAAGCTGGCTCCTCAAAGACACTGCGTACTTCAGAGAAGAAGGGATTGGATAGTAGCAGTGGCAGGATCGTTGCGGTCCCAAAGCGGTGTGGCCCAGG